>NW_025745205.1:892001-1030447 GCF_021184085.1 Oncorhynchus gorbuscha
GCATTTAACGTGAATAGACTGTGATTCCCAAACCACCCCTCACCCCTACCAACTCACTCGGAGGGCCCTCTGTTGTCACGTGTTTTTGTCAACTCCGAGGTGACTTCAAAAAGAAAGGCGGGGATCAATAAACTAACTTGGGACACCTCAGTTCTTTGTGATTGTCTGGACTTATGGTTTGTTTATGCTGGCAGGTTGGAGAATAGGCGGTTAGGATGATGCGTAGTAGGTTTTGGAAAAAGGGTTAGAGTTAAACGCTTTAAATGCCACAGTTGTCAACAAACAGATGGAGCTGGCAGTTCACTCGTTAGCCACAGCCATCTCATTATCAGGTTCTGACCGGCCCCCTTGCCACAACGTGAATATCTTGCCGCTTTATTTTCACAGTATGTTTGTTTCTTACACTTCCCTTGATAGCTGGGTTTACAGTTTAAAGCTCATTTTCTTATTCTATACATTTGACCAAATCAGTGTGTTAATACCATTCTTGATGACTCAAACACAAGCAATCTACATTTCAAACGTCTTGACAGAAGGTTGTATTAGAGTTGTTAATCAAAATGATTTAGAAATATTTGTGACTCAGTGGTTTCAGCCAACAGCATTTATTTTTAAGGTTAATCAATCGTCTCTTCTTGTTTATTGAGAGAATAAAAATGTGTAAAAACCTGTATCGTTTGGTTTTATTTATGTACAATAAAATACTCTGGATATGCCTTGTCAAATCGGAGGCTTGATAAACGAGTGCTTTGTATGGTATATCACCAGGTGGTCACAACACAAATGATTGTCAGAATAATAATCTATCAGCAATTCAAACATCCAACGGTAACTTAACGTATACGAATTTAGCGCTGGTTAGTGATTTAACCCATGTTATTGCAGACTCGCGTTTGGTTTTCTCGATGTTGCCTCCATTATGATTTGATGAAAAAGCCGTGCAAGACATCTGTCAACTTATGGGAGAAACGTATGCATATGGGGTGATGTGCAGAACAAAATCAAGTTCGACAAGATTACAGGCGATTTACAAATCGCATCTGGAAGGAGAAGTAACGTTGCGGAGATAATTCAAAACCAGGTGAGCTAACTGGACTGGTTGTGTGAGCTATTCTATGAACGCGCCTACAATTAGCCAGCCATGTCACTTACTCACTTGAAGCCTACAAAGTAACTGTTGCATCTCAGTCGAAGAGGATAATAATAGTCTGGACAGTAACGTTAACGAGCCTCAACGATTCCGGAGCTCCTCAATATTCTAACATGCATCGTTAGGCTCACTTTTGTTAACAGTCATCACAAGTCGATTGGTTGAATAAACTTTATTTCTGGTTCTTTGCAGATTTTTGTCCTTATGTTGGGAGATGTAATCAGGACATTTCACGGTTACTGTTTTTTTGTCACTGGTTCGTCTTTTCAATGCAAACCCCACAATTCGCCCGCCACTTGCATAATATGTCAACGACAATGGAAGTTAACAAGCACCGACCAAACATTGTCCCACCTTGGTTACCTGGGCCCATTTCACAAACGCACCCAGTTGATTAGAGAAGGATGTTGTTTGGTTGACCATGTTAAACATATTGTTGCCATCTTTGTTGGAAGTGCGTCCTGGAAAAATACAATGACAGAATGGTTAGCAGAAAGTCAGGTTACCACTTTCCACCGCTAAGGACTAACAAAATTGCATTATATTCACAATTCGATATAAAAATTGCTTTTGCGAAAATTTATTTCTGACTAAATGTCCATGGATTAACCGCGGTAACAGGTCTATTGCCGGTAGCGAGGCAGATTACTATTATATCTTTAGTAAAAACATGCTATAGCAAATGCAACTGGACTATGAAAAACATGATTGCTGTCTGGTGGCCGTTGTATACAAATACATATGTTTGAAATCGACCTCAGTCTCTCTTTTGAAAATCTGTACTTGTATGTTAAATACAACGGTTTTGGGGGCTTCCCGGTCATTGGAGAAAAGTCTTTCAATGAACAAAGAGGCCAATGGTCTTTGTGAAGGTCACCTTACTGTTGCAGACGAGGTCCCACCGTCACTGGACACCAGAAAAACATCTTCTTTTGAGCTTTTGGTCAGATGACAGACATGGTGGTGAGAGTTCCTAAACATGGTTGGCTGTCCGATTTAAGATACGTCTCAGGCTGCAGCTACTCCCAGCCAGATGTGTAAAACTGGAAGAACTCTTTTTGCAAAGTTTCAAGTCCTGTGTGTAGGCCTGTAAACTGCAAGTAAGGCTTTCACGTTGGTGGCTTTCTGTACCATCAAGGCTGATGATAGCGTGTTTAGGGCTCATAAGCATATTTTCAAAGCGTTATGTAAAATGGTATCCTGTTATTCATTCCTGTTTTGTGATGCAAAAATAGAGTGTTGGTGTATTAGACTTGCTGTATGATCGGACCTTCAGCATTTGCTTGTCTTTTGGAAGAGAGGTGGGGTATAGCCTGCACCACCTGTCATAAAACAGGAGAGTAGGTGATGACGACATGGGGTCTCAGGTCAATTGAAATGTGTTTTAATATATTTAACCTTTACAAAATGCAACTCACAGCATAGGTTAATGCCCAGCTATATTATATGAGAGAAGTAATATAGCAAGTGTCATGTGTTGGTAGCTGTTACTAGGTTTATAGTAGGATATTCAGACACTCACAAGGCCAGCCAGTATGCAGGATAAAGAAGTGATGGAAGGAAATTGAAACTCAGGATCAAGAGAGGAGGCGGACTCGATGACTTCAGAGAACAGATTCCGTTGCTGGTGTCAGCTGAGGATGTCATTTGAAGAATATAAATAAGGTACAGCTGAAATATATGGAGTTAGCGTGACTTGAATGACGTCACATAAATGCCCCTGGATGCTGCTAAACCGATATCTGTGGTGAGAAATTCATGTTTTAAAATTACCATCAAACAGGCCTCAGCGTTCAACCTGGTAAAAAACCTACAATTGCTCTATGCAGAAAAAGCTATTCGGCTGAGCCACTCTGCGACAGAGCATGGCGTAGATCGCTGGAAGAGCTGTTGGTGCGCAAGCTGGTAGAATGTTCAGAGGCGCGGAAGGATATTATTGTGGCATACAAGTCTGTGCTAACAGAAACGTCCCTTCGCATTCCCGGAAGGTGCCGGTACAAAAACTTTCAAAGAAGGCGGTGCCGTCTCAAAGAAGACCGCCAGCTGGAGCACACCCTCAGCCTAGTGGGCAGGCCTATCAACCAGGAAAATAGAGTTGAGGAGAAAAGCGAAAAACCCTGCAGTTGCTGTGTGTGTGGAATGATGTTTGTATATCTCATCTTTGGGACCGCCCCGCCAGGCATTAAAACTACATTCCGGGAGAAGATCTGCTACGGTGTGGGGATGTGGGCGTTCAAAGAAGCAGCCAGGGTCAAGATGCATAGTGCATTGTTTACAGGTAGATTGGCCTTTAGATGCTCCGAGTGCAATGAGGACTTTTGAAAGACAGTACCTTCTCAAAGACATAGCTCAAACACCCTCTAATGGTGGGATAACCTTTTTACTCAGTACGATAATCCCCCTCCTGATTTTGTATATTAAAAATGTGTTTCATGCCCAGACCTAACTGCTCCACCCCTCAGCCTGCCTCAACTCCTGTTGTCCTCTCTCCGTTATTTTCAACATTTATTTGACTAGCAATACTTCAGTATTTACTTTCCTACTCTTTGGTTTCTTGTTTGCATTCCCAGAAGGTATGGATTAGTAAATTTTAAATATTATTCATTACTACATTTAGCTAACATTAGATAGATATTCTAGAGATTCTGCCATACTTTGATTTATTTCAGATCATCATGATGTTACTTTTTGGTTTATGGTACATTAGCATTGATAGCATTACTTTTTGTTAGGGGGGGTGATATATTTATTACACATAATCACAGAAATTACACCTATGTGTACAGGTATTCATTGGCCATATTTTGTAAAATTCTTTCCCAAGTCTTCATTGAAGGAAAAATAGTGATGGAAAAAAATAGTTGGTTCATTTCGACACGGTAGCTGAATTATTGTGACAATACTTCCACTAGCCGGCGCTCAGTTCTTGGTTCTAATAGTTATGTACAAAGGGTTTGTCAGTTGGATAGGCTCTTTTGAAAGTTTTTGATAACATGTCATGAATATCATGCGACTTTCAATGGGTTCCTCAGATGTTGATGTTAAAGTTTCAAATATACATATTCTTCAAATATTAAACTTTAAGTTATGTGTTGAAAATCTCTACATTGGTTGAGTCCAGATTTTTCCCCCATGGACTGGCTTACCGTACCGCGTCCATTTTCATCTGCACGTGGAAGGTGGCGAGCTCTAACAGTGTAGGTCAGACCATGGAACATCCAAGTGGTTTATCAGCTTTGGCTGTGACATTTCAAAGGTTCAGCTGGAAAGATGGGACTGAACCACGGTGTTGATCTACACTTTCTATTACCCATTATATTGTGCATTTTATTAATATACTGTTATAGGCTTTCATGGTGAAGGGAGATTCTGCAATTCGGTTCTGGACCAATTGGAACTTCTGGATGCCATTAGGAAATAATGCAGGCCTCAAATTGACTCATTAGAGGCCCTTTTTTTTTTTTTGTTTCTGGCGTGGCGTTTGGGTAGCCAGGCAAAGGATCGATAAACCCATCAATTTAAGAACACACTGACTTGAATGATGCAATTCATGTTCCACTTAAATAATAAAACGAGCATGAAATTCAGAAAACAAATCCTATTTTACAAGATATATCTAAATTTTGTTTTATTTCATTTTGGGAAGTATTATATATTTTATATATATTATTAATCTGTAAATATAGCTACAATCAGGCACCCGCCATTGTCTTGAAATTGCACCAATTCAATAACTTTGTTTGTATATGTGTTCACGTGCTCTGAAGCTGCCAGATGTTGCAGCTGGAGATCTAATTAGTGGATTGAAGAGATAATGTAGCACGTTAGGAGAATGAGGAGTTAAGGTTAGGAAAAGGGATGGTTTCAGCTTATCCATCCCATGCAGCTGCATCAGCTTTGCAAACAAACCATAAGTCCCGACAAACCATCCAGGGAGTCTGGGGAGGGACGGCTCATAATAGAATGTAATTTGCTGCACTATTCCCACTCAGCCATTACCCAGAGCCCGTCACTCCACAGGTGGAGTTTTCTCTTCTTTCTCTTTTCTTCACCGGTTCTCAATTAGTTTTGGTTAAATAATGACACTACTGGTTCTTATTCGTTTTTGAATATTGTATTGCTTTAGCAACGTGGATTTCCCTTTTTAAACAATATGTATTCAACTTTTTTTCAAATCTGGACAGCAAGGGTTGTGGAAGAATGGTTGGTCAAGGAAGGAAATTGAATTTCTTGACTCATCAGGGGGTTTCAGTAACAGTATTTTTTGTAAATGGCTTGTCAGCCCCAATATGTTGTTTCTTAAGAGGAAGGAAGTTTTTTTCTCAACCTGTCGTTTTAAGTTTATTTTGCAATGTAATAACTACAAGAACATTCAAACGATGGAGAAATTAAGGAGGCATGATAGAGTGTTTACATTGTAATGCAGAATTTACTGGCATGAACCCAATTCAGCTGCCTCCACAGAACCAAACAGCCATCCAGCAACTCAAATGTTCACCACAGACAGCAGGGTTTCGTTTTGACTCTGACAGATTAGGCTCCACGGTCGACATTACCTAGCACACTAGCTCAATATTTACCAGGTAAAATAATTAGCCATGAACTGTCGAACCCAGCTTGTCGTTAACGAAGTTGCCACGAGTTTTAGAAACGTTAGACATGAAAAAGCCTTGTAAGATAACATTTGTCAATGAATCGGGAGAAACTAGTGCTGCTAGAATGTTGCATAAGACAACAAAACCAAAGCTCAGACAGGCACTAGGTGATGGAGAATGCCATCAGGAAGCAGAAGCCGGCGAACCCGCTCAGAGTCAAATTATTAGGTAACGGCAGATTAGGTTTATTTTGTCCATGGAGCTCAGGATACAATCATCTTCCGCAACTGTCAGCTAGCTCTGGGCTAGTGGACTTTCGCTGCCGAGTCGCTTTGTCAACAATCATATCTCTCGGGCAGGAGGATGGCTAGCTAGCAGTCGCGTGTCGACGGACGGGTCCGGCTCAATTCTGGCTTCTCGTTAGCGGACAAATCTCCACTCCATGGTGAAAAATTAACTTCCTCTACCAGGAGGCTGGGTTAGTCTGATGGCCAGTAATAGGCCTATTGCTTAGCTCACAATTTCCTTAATTGCCTTTCACTATATGTAGTAATATATTTATCGGATAAACATAGCTTATCCCATGAGTGATGGCATATTTCCATTGGTTATGAAATCTGAGCCTCGTTATCCTATTTTGTGTTGAACCACATAAACTGAATGAAACTTTATATATCATCTAGGCTACAGATTAAACGTTTTAGGTTTGTTACTGTGTCTGTTTTATTTTCTTTACATCTCTTCCTCACAGCGCTTTGATAAAAGAGGCGTGGGTTGGCTGGTATATCTGCTTTCAATGCATTAACAGATTACATATACATTTAAGATAAAACATTGCACATCAATTATACTTCAATGTCATAGCCTAAACAAAAAAAAAACGAATACTTTTGGTTGGCCCATTTTAATCAATAGACTAAAGAAATCCAGTAGATCAAAGTGCCACTTAAACACAAACCACATTCTTACATACAGGAACCAATGGGATGCCAGGCGGGCATTCAACAGATGCAGAAACACCACAAATTGTTGGCCTGATCAGACTCTTGAATATGGACAGCAAGGGTTGTACAAGCAATGTTGTGTTTTTATATTTTTTGTTCAGTAAACATGTAAATTGTTGGTCTGATGTTTCTGTGGAATGAAATAAGAAATATCACAAATGTTCCATATGCAAAAAAACACATTTCTCATTTTGTGCACATTTGTTTTCATCTGTTAGTGAGCATTTATCTTGACAGGTGTGGAATATTAAACAGTATGATTACACAGGTGACTCTTGTGCTGGGGACAATAAAGGTCACACACACAGTGCCACATATGTTGTCTAAAGTTGAGGAATGTGCAACTGATTCAATGTTCAGTTCTCTTTTATAATCGCCTCCACCATAAATTCAGAGAATTTGGCAGTACGTTCAACCTGCCTCAACCGCAAACCCGTCACCCCAGGACCTCCACATCCGGGATCGTCTGAGGGTGCTAAGGGTATTTCTGTCTGCAATAATGCCTATTTAAGGTGAACAACTCCATTCTTGTTGGCTGGGCCTGGCTACCAAGGGTGTATGTTTGATGCCCTCCCCAAGCCCACCCATGGCTGTGCCCTGCCCAGTTATGGGAAATCCATAGAATATAATATGTTTATTTCCATTGACTGATTTTCCCTATGACTGTAACTCAGCACAAAACTTTAAGAATTGTTGCATGTTTGGTGTATATTTTTGTTCAATGTAAATCAATGATGGAATTGATAGATCTTTCTTCTGATTTATCAGTTGTTCAGTAACAGCTTTCCTTTAGGTTTGTCAACTTTAAAACAACATTTGGAGAGGAATAAAAATCAGTCAGTGATATTTACATTTTATTATTTTACAACACAAATATTGATAACAGCAGGAACATTTTAAGGAGGCAGATAAAGATTGTCTATTATATTGACAAGAAATTCAAGTGACTGCTGCCCCTGTCTCTGACCTCATCACCGACCTGCCTCTCCCGTACCCACCGCAGACTCCCAGGTAAGCAGCACTACCACAGGTTCATTGAAGTGTAGTTTGCCAGTAGATATCTGGCTAATACCGACATAATACCTACATGTATAAGTTAAGGAGACTACTTGGCATGTAGTTTAGACGCTTAAGAGGTTTAATGTAGCAATGTTTCATCCAGGACAGACAAATACCCACAGACTGACCTCTTCTTCTTGTTAGAATCATTGAGGGCATCTATTATACACTGCTCAAAAAATAAAGGGAACACTTAAACAACACAATGTAACTCCAAGTCAATCACACTTCTGTGAAATCAAACTGTCCACTTAGGAAGCAACACTGATTGACAATAAAATGCACATGCTGTTGTGCAAATGGAATAGGCAACAGGTGGAAATTATAGGCAATGCAAGACACCCCAATAAAGGGAGTGGTTCTGCAGGTGGGGACCACAGACCACTTCTCAGTCCCTATGCTTCCTGGCTGATGTTTTGGTCACTTTTGAATGCTGGTGGTGCTTTCACTCTAGTGGTAGCATGAGATGGAGTCTGCAACCCACACAAGTGTCTCAGGTAGTGCAGCTCATCGAGGTTGGAACATCAATGTGAGTTGTGGCAAGAAGGTTTGCTGTGTCTGTCAGCGTAGTGTCCAGAGCATGGAGCGCTACCAGGAGACAGGCCAGTACATCAGGAGCGTGGAGGAGGCCGTAGGAGGGCAACAACCCAGCAGCAGGACCGCTACATCTGCCTTTGTGCAAGGAAGAGCACTGCGAGAGCCCTGCAAAATGACCTCCAGCAGGCCACAAATGTGCATATGTCTGCTCAAACAGTCGAAACAGACTCCATGAGGTGGTATGAGGCCCCACGTCCACAGGTGGGGGTTGTGCTTACAGTCCAACACCGTGCAGGACGTTTGGCATTTGCCAGAGAACACCAAGATTGGCAAATTCGCCACTGGCGCCCTGTGCTCTTCACAGATGAAAGCAGGTTCACACTGAGCACATGTGACAGACGTGACAGTCTGGAGACGCCGTGGAGAACGTTCTGCTGCCTGCAACATCCACCAGCATGACCGGTTTGGCTGTGGGTCAGTCATGGTGTGGGGTGGCATTTCTTTGGGTGGCCGCACAGCCCTCCATGTGCTCGCCAGAGGTAGCCTGACTGCCATTAGGTACCGGAATGAGATCCTCAGACCCCTTGTGAGACCATATGCTGGTGCGGTTGGCCCTGGGTTCCTCCTAATGCAAGACAATGCTAGACCACATGTGGCTGGAGTGTGTCAGCAGTTCCTGCAAGAGGAAGTCATTGATGCTATGGACTGGCCCGCCCGTTCCCCAGACCTGAATCAATTGAGCACATCTGGGACATCATGTCTCGCTCCATCCACCAATGCCACGTTGCACCACAGACTGTCCAGGAGTTGGCGGATGCTTTAGTCAGGTCTGGAAGAAGATCCCTCAGGAGACCATCTGCCACCTCATCAGGAGCATGCCCAGGTGTTGTAGGGAGGTCATACAGGCACGTGGAGCCACACACACTACTGAGCCTCATTTCGACTTGTTTTAAGGACATTACATCAAAGTTGGATCAGCCTGTAGTGTGGTTTTCACTTTAATTTTGAGTGTGACTCCAAATCCAGACCTCCATGGGTTGATAAATTTGATTTCCATTGATATATTTTTGTGTTTTTGTTGTCAGCACATTCAACTATGTAAAGAAAAACGTATTTAATAAGAATATTTAATTCATTCAGATATAGGATGTGTTATTTCAGTGTTCCCTTTATTTTTTTGAGCAGTGTATGTCTAGGAATAGTCTCTGTGGGGCATAGTCTCTGTGAGACATAGCTAGTATCCTTCCACTGTCAGGTGTTGAACCACACGCATCAACTTTTTGTATTTGTGTAACTATTTCTTTCGGACATGCCTTTCGTTCTCGTGTTGCCTTCATTATGGAAACCTTGACAGCAACAGCCGTGCAAGACATTTGTCAATTTATGGAAGAAACGTATGCTGCTCTTCAGTGGAAATGTTGCAAGAACAAAACCGAAGTTCGAGGACAAAATTTCAGGCGATGGAGAATAGCAGGGGAAAGAAAAGCCTGCGAACAGTATGGAGAGCGTTCAAGAAGACGGTGAGATGAAATATTTACAGATAGTTATGCCTATTGACTATTTGTCTGTAGGAAGCTAGGAGACAAATAATACACTAGCAGGCAAGCAAGCAGTCGCCTGAATGTGCAGCCCCGGAGGTACTGTTATTACTGACTGAATATTAGTGCTCCCTGCTGGACCTTATGGCTATAGTCTGTAGGGGGCACCCTACTCCCTCAGTAGTGAAAAAGGTGCTTTGCAAATACTATTCTAAATATATGCAATCATGACGAGTGATGGCATATTTCTACTACATGTTTTTGTGAAATCTGAGCCTTATTATCCCTGTATGACCAACATTTTCAGAAAAACTCTATTTGTATGTTACCCCCCTCATCAGGTTTCAGAAACTTCCCAGTCGTGGAGCAAATCCTCAATGAACAAGAGGCCAATGGTCTTTGGCTAGAAGGTCACCTTACTGTGGAAGATGCAGGTCCACTGTCACTGGCACCAGAGGAAGAACAGCCATTGCAGAGTTTTGGTCAGATGACAGACAAGGTGAGTGGAGCCCTTTTCTTTGATTGGCTGGTGATTTTTGTAAGGGTAGATATGTCTCGCAGAGATGAGGCCCAGACATATTTAATTGAAAACCATGCAAGCTCACGCCCAGCAAAAATGTGTAGCAGGACTTTAACTGTAAATAGTATATTAAGGCTTTGAATGACCCTTAGATCAATTCAAATGGGCTTTCAGTGGCGCAGCGGTGTAAGGCACTGCATAGCAGGGCTAGAGGCGTCACTACAGATCTGGGATCGATCCCGGTCTGTGTAGCAGCCGGCTTGCAACTGGGATACCCATGAGGCGGTGCACAATTGGCCCAGCGTCGTCTGGGTTAGGGGAGGGTTTGGTTACCGGGATGTCCTTGTCCCATTGTGCTCTAGCGACTCCTGTGGCGGGCCGGTGCAGGCACGCTGACACGGTTGCAAGTTGGGCGGTGTTTCCTCCGACACATTGGTGCGTCTGGCTTCGGGGTTAAGCAAGCAGTGTGGCTTGGCAGGGTCGTGTTTCACAGGATGCATGGCTCTCGACCTTAGACTCTCCTGAGCCCATACAGGACTTGCAGCGATGGGACAAGACTAACTACCAATTGGATATCATGGAAAAGGGCAAAAATATATATATAAAAACTCAGAAAACCATCTAGGCTACAGATAAACCTTTTTAAAGGCTATTTTCAAAGATTCTCATTTAAGCATAAAATATGCCCATCCAAATATATTTGTTTGTATTAAATATATTCCATGATTTTGGTGTCATTCCCCTGCTGCATTATGTTTTGTAATGGAAACCCCTGCAACAAGATGCTTGTCTAACTGTTGCTGTATGATCTACTCTCTTAGAGGCTGATAAGAGTTAATAACACCATTGGTTGTCTTTTGGAAGGGGAGTGGAGACATGTTCAGCACCGCTGGTCATTAAACAGGAGGAAACGGATGATGTCATGGAGTCTCAAGGTCAGTTGAAGCTATTGTATTACATGTTCAAGCTCTGCAGCATGAGTTAGTGCCTTCAGAAACTATTCAAACCCCTTGATTTATTCCACGTTTTGTTAAACCCCGAATTCAAAATGGATTAAATACAAAAATTCTCACCCAATAATGACAAAGTGAAAACATGTTGTAAGAAATGTTTCCAATTTTGAGCAACTCCAGCCGCCGCTTGGCATTGCGCATGGTGATCTTAGGCTTGTGTGTGGCTGCTCGACCACGGAAACCAATTTAACGAATCTCCCGACAAACCGTTTCTGTGCTGACGTTGCTTCCAGAGGCAGTTTGGAACTCGTGAGTGTTGCAACCAAGGACAGGCGATTGTTGTGCGCTACGCACTTCAGCGGTCCCATTCTGTGAACTTGTGTGGTCTACTACTTTGTAACATTGTTGCTCCGAGGGCGTTTCCACTTCACAATAGCAGGACTTACAGTTGACTGGGGCAGTTCTAGCAGGAAACATTTTTTTTTTTTTAACGAACTGACTTGATGGTAAGGTGGCATCCTATGACTGTGCCATGTTGAGTCACTGAGCTCTTCAGTAAGGCCATTTTACTGCAAATATGGAGATTGCATGGCTTTGTGCTTTTTTATTTATTTTTAAATGTAAAAAAGTAATAGTTTTACACCTGTCAGCAACAGATGTGGCTGAAATTGCAGAATCTGCTAATTTGAAGGGGTGTCCACATATTTCTTTGAATATATAATGTACCTGACCTGCCGGCCCTACCTACCTGGCCCGGCTCTGCTCCCCAGGTTGCCGGCCGACCGGACCCACCTGGCCGGCTCTGCTCCCCAGATTGCCGGCTGACCCTACCTACCTGGCCTGCCGGCTGACCCTACCTACCTGGCCGACCAGACCTGAGTCAGTACTTTCAAGAAGCACCTTTGGAGAAATTACCGCTTTGTGTTGTCTTGTGCAGAGCTGATAGCGTTCCCATCTGGATTTGGGTATTTTCTCTTTTTTTCATTGTAGATTTTTTCAATCTCTGTTAAATTAGATGGGAAGCGCGGTGAACAGAGATCTTCAGAATGTTTCCACAGATTTTCAATGGGATTCTGGTCTGGGCTTCAGCTGGGCCACTCAATGACTTTTACATTGGCTGTATACTTGGGTTTTTGTTCTGTTGGATCGTAAATATTCGCACCAGTCTAAGGTCATTTGCACTCTGAAGCAGGTTTCTATCAAGTTTGTCTGTATTGACTCCATTCATTGTTCCCTCTTTCCTTACTAGTCTCTCATTCCCTGCCGCTGAAAAGTGTCCCCATAGTATGATGCTGCCACTACCATGCTTCATGGTAGGGATGGTGTTAAACGGGTGATGAGCTGTGCCTGGTATTCTCCAGACATAGCGCTTTGCATTCAGCCCAAAGAGTAAAATGTTGGTCTCATCGGACCAAAGAATCTTTTTCCTTATGCTCTCTTTCACATGCCTTTTTGTAAACTCCAGCCCATTGATGTCATTTTCTTTTTTTCTCAGAAGTGGTTTCCGTCTGGCCACTCTTAAATAAAGCCCAGATTGGTGAAGTGATATAGAGACTGTTCTAGCAGGTTCTCCCATCTCAGCCAAGGAACTCTGTATTTATGTTGATGGTTATTGGTCACCTCCCCATCCAAGGTTCTTGCCCAGGTGCTCAGTTTGGTTGGACAACCAGTTCTTGGTAGAGTCTGGGTAGTTATGTATTTGTCCATTGCCCAATGATGGAGACCAATGTGCCTTGACTGTTTCCAACACTGGAAATTGTTTCAACCTTACCCAGATGGAATTCTTTCAGATCTACATACAGTACCTTGGACATAATGGAATAGTTTCTGTTCTGACACGTGCACTTTCCATTGTGGTAACTTTATATAGACGGAGGTGCGTTCAAAAATATTTGGTGAGCTTGAAGCAATGAGTGTGGCGTACAGTATTTAAGGGCAGTGGCCATACTAAGTTTCCCAACTACAACCAATGACACAGTGCATTCAGAAGTATTCAGACTCCTTGAATTTTTCGACATTTTGTTACGTTACAGCCTTATTCTAAAATGGATGAAGTTGTTTTCCCCCTCGTCAATCTACACAACACCCCATAATAGGAATGCAAAAGTTTTATTTTTGTGTAGCAAATGTATTAAACAAAAAGATCACATTTACATAAGTATTCCAGACCCTATACTCAGTACTTTGGCACATTTGGCAAGATTACAGACTCAAGTCTTCTTGGGTATGGCTACAAGCTTGGCAAGCCTGTATTTGGAGCCACTACCATGCTTTGCCGTAGGGATGGTGCCAGGTTCCCCTCCAGGCGTGACCCCAAGAGTTCAATCTTGGTTTCATCAGACCAGAGAATTGTTTCTGGCTTTTGGCAAACTCCAAGTGGGCTGTCATGTGCCTTTTTAATGAGAAGTGGCTTCCGTCTGTCCACAGTACCATAAGGCCTGATTGGTGGAGTGCTGCAGAGATGGTTGTCCTTCTGGAAGGTTCTCCCATCTCCACAAAGGAACTTTGGAGCTCTGTCTGAGTGATCATCGGGTTCTTGGTCACCTCCTGACCAAGGCCCTTCTCCTGATTGCTCAGTTTGGCCTGGCAGCCAGCTCTAGGAAGACTCTTGGTGGTTCCAAACAACATACATTTAAGAATGATGGAAGCCATGTGTTCTTGGGGACCTTCAATGCTGCAGAAATGTTTTGGTACCCTTCTCCAGATCTGTGCCTCAACACAATCCTGTCTCTGGCTCTACGGACAATTCCTTTGACCTCATGTCTTGGTTTTTGCTCTTACATGCACTGTCATCTATGGGGCCTTTATAGACAGGTGTATGTATGCCTTTCAAATCTTGTCCAAGCAATTGAATTTACCACAGGTTGAATCCAATCAAGTTGTAGAAACATCCCAGGATGATCAATGGAAACAGGATGCACCTGAGCTCAATTTTGAGTTTCATAGCAAGAAGGATGTGAAAGTTTTCATTTTTTTCAATAAATATGCAAAAATGTATAAAAACATTTTCACTTTGTCATTATGGCGTACAGTGTAGATGGGTGAGAACAAATATTTCATCCATTTTGAATTCGGCAACAAAATGTGGAATAAGTCAAGGGGTATGAATACTTCCTGAATGCCTGTATGCTCTTAAGCTTCTAATGGACAATATGACGAGTCACTGTGAAACAAACCTGTAAAATGTATTGTTGGTGACTGCCTTTCCAGGTTACAGCGGGTGGATGCCAGAGAGTCTCACAAGGCCAACCCCAGAATATCATAGGAAAAAGTGATGAGGAAGAGCGGGGTCAAGCCTCTAGGGGATCCAAGAACTTGGACTCGGACTTTAAGAAAGAACAGAGTCTTGCTGGTGTCAATTGTGGATGCTGCAGCACCTACAAAGGAAGAAATATAACATCAGATACACCTGTAAAATATGTGGAAAGACTGGGACCAAGAAAGGCAGAATGACAAGTCACTTGATAACACACAAAGGGACTTCTAGTTGTGATATTTGTGGTGACAAATTCAAGCATCAAAATGGCTTGACAAAGCACAAGACTACTCAAACAGTGTGAAAACTTAGTTGCTTAGTGTGGAAAAATGTTTTTATATTCTAAAATACGTGACTACCATGAGCGCATACACGTTGGAAAGACTACTGGTGCGCGGACTGGCAAGACGTTCAAGGAGCGCCAGGATCGCGACATGCACGGAGTGCATTGTTTGCAAGGGAGACCCGGCCCTGGCTACTCCGAGTGCAGCAAGGACTTTGAAAGCAGTACCATCTCAAACAACAGCAGCTGGAAAAAACACTCTCTATTAGTGGACCAGACTGTCGACCAGAACCTGAGTCCAAGGACGTGAGGACCAACCGAGTCAGTTTGAGTCAGCTGAGAGTTCTGGGGCACCCATAAGGAATGAACCAATACAATACACTTGTGAAATATGTGGAACAACTTAGGCGACACAAAATAGCATGCGCTCTCACATGTTTATACATAGAAAAAACAAAGGAAACACTATACCTGCGACGTCTGTGGCAAGGTATTTAGGCTCAAATCACCTTTCACCAAACATCAGCTCAGACACAAGGGAGACCTGCCCTTCAGCTGCTCAGAGTGCAACAAGGACTTTAAAAGTCAGTACCAGCTTAAAAACACCAGCTTGAAAAAGCACCCTCTAAAGGTGGAGCAGCCGTGTTCTGATCTTGTATGGACAGCGACCTGAAGGCCGATATCGGTGCCTTTGGTTGGTAAGTTCAGGTCCCACAACCTGAGTTAAACAATGATCGTGGTGATGTCTAACGTGTGCTCTGTCTGAGAATGTCAACTACTATTTATGCTCTTCACTGAACATGACCCAATTAAAATGGCTGTATCTGAATGAACATTTTTAAGTGTAAGAATTTTTTGGTTTTAATGTCGGTTTTTTTGCCCATAATTTTGGCTTTGGCAAAATTGGTTTTCCTTTTGTTTGAAAAAGCATGATTTAGGCTTCATCATTGTTAAATAGCTTGTCGTATTTGAATAAAAACATATCCAGATTTACGTTTCCATTTCATAAAAAGGGCAACTATGGAATGAGTGAGCGATTACTGATTTGTAAATACAGAGCAACTTTCTCCACCTGGAACTGAATGTGTTTACTTCTGACATGGTGAGTTCTCCTATAGAGGGAGGCGGAATCGGGTAGAGCAGCATCCTAAATCAATTGGGTCGATAAACTGGTATTTACGGTAGACTAACGTCATGACCTCTGCCACCCGGAAGTAAACAATGACATGTTAACTGCTAGCGAGCTGAACACAAACAATATCGCCGAAGATTTTCACATACATATAGTTAGTGCTTTTTGATGACATGGTACTTTTACTCTACAAACCATTCATCCAATACACTTAATGTGTAAGCTTTGAGTGAAATAACGTTAAGCGATAATGTCGAATTCTGTACCTTTTCACTCTCAGCTCGCCTCCATCTTGGAGGTATTGGCTAACGCGGCAGTGGCAGAAATCTGCCAACTTGTAGACGAAGGCTATGCCGTGTTGCGCCTTGAAATATCGAGAACTCAGAGCGAAAACCGGGCTTTGAAGAACAAACTACACCTGGTGGAGGTTCGTTCTAGGGAACGATCTGTCAAAAGAAGCATCGTACCCCCATTGTCGAGCTGTTTTGGTGCGCAAGTAACAGGTGAGTTTCTATAGTCTACCAATGCAATGATAGACATTGAGTTTTGGTGCAGGAAATATTATTTGTGGACTGTATGTTCTCAATGCCGTGCATGTCATGAATTTATTGTTTTTCCACTCCGATATAGATCAAGTCGAAGAGAAGCAGTCCCCGAGTGTAAGGAGAAATGGAGGATCCGTGGTGTTGGGGGACAGGATCACTAGGACTGTCAGTGAAGAGGTTAATGGATTCTAAGTTACATATCTGATATAGTTGCAGACAAATATATCAGCACTCTTGCACTTTTATTAAATAGTTCCCCATTTCTTAAATAAGTACTTTGATCACCAGATTTTCCACATGGCTTATTTTTGTACATTTAAGTTGAACATTTTAATTTAAAAAAGTAAAGACGATGGCATGGATAAAATTATTGGCACCCCGGGAGCTAGTACTTGGTTGCACAGCCTTTGGCCAAGATAACTGGAGACAAGCGCTTCTTGTAGCCATCAATGAGCTTTCCACACCTTTCTACTGACACTTTGGCTCACTTTTCAGCCGCAAACTGCTATAATTGTTTAATATTTGAGGGATGCCATCAACTGCTGTTTTTAGATCTCGCCTTAGGTTTTTGAGATGATTCAGATCTGGACTTTGCTGGCCACTCCAGAACACTCCAGCCTCTCTTCTTAACCATTTGTGTGTGTGTGTGTGTGTGTGTGTGTGTGTGTGTGTGTGTGTGTGTGTGTGTGTGTGTGTTGTGTGTCCTGTTGTCTGGAAGACCTATAACCTTCAACAGAGACCAAGTTTTTGGACACTGGGTTTAACATTAGACTACAAAACACCTGAATCTGCTGATGGCTTGCGAGCTACCAGAGGTAGGGAGGGTGTTATTTCATTGAATGCTTAATTTGGTTGTCAGTAAACACAGAGCTGATCTGTATTGCCAAAGAGTTTTTTTTATTTATTATTGGTCAACAGAACATTTGGGTGGATTTTGGTAAGTTAAATCAAGCATTTTGTGTCTCCTTCAGCAGTGTGATCATCTTATGTCTACAAAAACCAAACAAAGCATTCAAAGAAAATAACACCCTCCCCACAATCAATTATGGGGGTGGTTTGTGGGAGTTAATTTGCTGCTTCTGGTACTGGGGTCTTAAATGTTTGCAAGACATTATCAAGGTGTTTTGGAATGCAATGTTCAACTCAGTGTCTCTGTTGAAGGTCCTCTTCCAGTAGCACAACAACCTCAAACGCACACAAAAAAAGCACCCTGGAATGCTTCAAGAAGAAGCGCTGGACTGTTCTGGCCAATGAAACTTAAGTTTACAAAAATAACACTGCAGAATCAATGTTGAAAATCCAATAAGGTGTGGTGACCAAAAAGTTAGACAAAAATGTATTTCAATTTATTTTAGAATAAATGGGGAATTATTTAAGAGCGCACTCAACTGTACTTATAGACTGTGTGGTTATTCCTGGAGTGAACTTGAGGATACAGCAGGACAGTTAGAGTTCAGTCCAATTCCTCCTGTTGTTTTGCAGAACCTTGACACGAATGAGCATCCTGAGGTAGTGGTTGTAAAAGAAGAGAAATTGGAAGAGGAGCTGAGAGACTGTGGCTCAAAGCACAACCAGCAACCCAGGAGACTGAGTAGGTACCACACTTGGTCTAGTTACAAAAAGTATACAATCGCATCATGAAATTGTTATCTTCTCTCGCTCTCATTCTTGTCCTCAGTTAGTGTGTCCCGGTCTCTTGTTGCTGTGAACGATCAAATCCTGAATGCAGAAACTTCACCTGTGGAGGTAGCTGAGGAGAAGCAAGACGGCGACAACCGGAGGCTCCAACAGACCGCGAACGGACACAGCACGGCAAGCCAGCACACACACAGCTCGGACTGTGTGACATATCAGAAGAGAGTCATACAGCAGCTGGCCTCTCTCATAGAGGATGGTAGAGACATGCTTGATCCATCTTGTTCTTATTTGGTGGAAACGGACTCTACTAAGCCACTTGATGCCCAGCCGCCCTTGACTCCGAGTGGGGTCACAACCTTGTGTGACAGTATGGCTTCCTCTGCCTCACTGGGCTGGAAGCAGGAGGCCGGAAGTGTTGACACTCTTAAAATGGAGGCAGGAATGCCCTCCTGGACCAAAGGGAGGGATATTGGAATGGGCCTGGCCGCTCAGTGTGGAGGTGACATCCCTGGGAAAACAGGAGTGTATTCAGCTGGGGAACGGCACAAACGTCTGTCCTCAGAGCAACGTTAACTTAAGGAGAGCGAGTCATCGGAAGGGCGCAGATCAGCGAACCGGATGTAAAAGGATTCGATACCTCCTTAGACTATTTTTCTCTCCTTCGGAAATGGCCGGGATACAGACTCACCACCGAGGGACGGCGCTGGAGGCGAAGAGCTGACCTCTTGTCCGTATCCTGGCGACAATGGTTTCGTCAGCCCTTCAAACTCGACACAAGGGGGCCTCCTTCTCAAACAGACTGGCCAACTGCCAGGAATGTGACGGCTGTTCTCCAACTCGCTGACCTCGCACTGCACCAAAGAATTCACATGGGGAGAAACTCTTCAGCTGCACCCCAGTGACAAGCAGTTCTCCACCTGCACCAGCTCAAGACCCACCAGAGAATACACGCCAGGGAGAAACCCTTTAGCTGTTCCCAATGCGGGAAGCGCTTCTCCCAGTCCAGCCACATCAAGAGACACATGAGTGTTCCACTTTTGGAGAAAAGCGGTTTGGCTGCAGCGTATGCGGCAAGAGGTTTTCACAATCCTGTAGCCTCAAAGTGCACCAGAAGCGTCCACACCGGAGAGAGACCGTTCAGCTGCACTCAGTGCGGAAGAGTTTCTCTGTGCTCGGGAACACCTAATGAGGCACCAGAAGTGTCCACAGTAGAACGCAGGATTAAGTCTTGAATAATTAATGCACACTGTACTCTGTTTATATCATGTTGGTAAAATATAGATAGAATGAATTTTGTACATCGTGCACAGTAAATATTGTTGTTTTGTAATAATATCCTGACGTAAACTGTCTCTTGGTGTGATGTGAACATATTAAAACATTACCCCTGAAAATGAATGTGGAGTTATCATGCTTGTTCAGTGCATTGAATGAAAAACTGCTCAAAGTCACTAAATGATGAGCCTATTGCTATTAAACCTACTACTTCATCAAAGGCTGCTCTGTAAACGTGGGTTGTCAAGATTTATTCACATTATTTGGGGTAAGGCTATTATGTTTTTAACAATTTAAAAATGATATGAAAAATATTGGTTGTGTGTGTCAGCTCTCGTGCAGTGTAATGTTTTGTTTAGAATAGTTTTAGTCCTGTCTCTACTTTCAAACTCCGAAGGTGGCGGTAATGTGCTAATCCAGTCAAACGAGAAGAGCGGTACGTCATCAACAGGCGACACGATAGCATCCTTCTAGACCCGAAGCAGTATCGTTATTCAACAATAACAAGCTAGGGCTTTACATAAGTATTCAAACTAGTATAATCATCCAACATTTTTAAGCAACGATAGGCAATTTGGCTAAAGTATTTCGGTTGTAGATCAAACGGTGCATGAAGAGCAGAAATGGCAACAATGGCGGACTGTGTTGGTTATCAATTGCAAATAGCTTCGATAATGGAGGTGCTAGCCAATTCGGCGGTGGTCGAGATCTCGCAAAATTGATGATGATGGTTATTCCTCTCTGCGTTCCCAAATGGGAGCAGGAAAGAGTGCAAATTGAGAGGAGAGAGAGCAAACCGAGAAAAGAGAAATATGTGCTCCGACGAAAATTATGAAATGGATGAAGATGCGGAGCTATGAGCGAACTCAGAAGACGCGATCTACGGAATGAAATGCATGCAGTTAATTTGAGACCACATGAAGGTACCGACAGCTTATTATTATTTATATATATAAACAGGGTTGGGTTTTCGGCAATCCGTTAGTTACCTGTCAGCAACGTAATGTTTGTCTTGCCCAAACTCCCGAACGTAATCTGATTACTTTCCTTTAAGAGGCATTAGAAGGTAAAAAATGAATATTACCAATTGAACGAGAGCTATTGCGGATGAATCCATGTTAGCGTTTGACATACATGGCCATAAATCGATGTTGCATTTTACTGTATGGGTTGGCTTTGTAGGTTTCTTCGAACCCATTACTTTCTATACAGATAATAATACAATTGGTTATCTTTACATTAACAAAGTCTGTCCGATTTCCCAGTCATTCCAATTAATTGAATACCCCATGATCTTGAAGAAATATATATTAGCCAAATTATTTTACCGGAGCATAAACCCAAAACGAAGGATTTATAAACCTACTTTGTTGTTTATCTTGTCATGGAGGACTGATCGGCCTCAACATTGCTTCGAGTTGAAAAATAAATGCTGCTCTCCATGGAATGGCATGCATTAAGCACTACTGAAAAGTACCGTTTGCTTAAGAAAAATGAATGACATATGCTTTGGTATTTCCATAATTGGCATCTATCAAAAGTGCGCGAGTTTGAGCATGTGTCTGTTCGGTAAATGGACTCCCATACAAAACAAGATTTTAGTTTTTGAAACGGCAGTAAAAGTGCAGTCGACTGGTATTTTGCACGCAGTGATTGTAGTTGAACTGCAGGTATACAGCACTGTAACTGCAAAATTACTGCAGTAAAAAAATACTGTCATTTTTGAACGAAGTATTTGCGACATACTGCAGTTTATACTTCCCTCTGACTGCAATTTTTTGTGAGGGCAAGTTTGGGAATCAGCACAAATTAGATTGAGCAATAAAAGCCCCACTCGTGGACTTCTTAAATGAAACTTGTGTTTGACAGTATGGAGCACAATAACACGGAGTGTAGAAGGGAGGAACTCCCTCAAACTGTTATTCCATAGGGTGGGTTCAACCTTATGCAGCTGTTGCGAGTGCATACTTCACTGGCTGTTCAATTAAACCAGTATTGGGATAAAGTACACAATGACAGTGCCTTCAGAAAGTATTTGCACCCTCGAATTTGTTGTGTTACAGCCTGAATTCGGAATGGATTCAATGTTTTTTTCTACACACATCACACCATAATACAAAGTGAAAACATGTTTTTAGAAATGTTTGCACATTTACTGAAAAATTAAATACAGACATTTAATTTACATAAGTATTCACACCCCTGAGTCAATACTTTGTAGAAGCAACTTTGGCAGCGTTTACAGAGGTGAGTCTTTCTGGGTTTGTCTCTAAGAGCTTTCTACACCTGGATTATGCAACATTTGCCACTTATTATTTAAAAAATGATTCAAGCTCTGTCAAATCGGTCCTGCTGAAAAGATGGGTCCTCCCATGTGTCCTGCTGAAAGGTGAATTCATCTCCCAGTGTCTGGTGGAAAGCAGGCTGAACCAGGTTATTGTCCTGCTGAAAGGTGAATTCATCTCCCAGTGTCTGGTGGAAAGCAGGGCTGAACCAGGTTATTGTCCTGCTGAAAGGTGAATTCATCTCCCAGTGTCTGGTGGAAAGCAGGCTGAACCAGGTTATTGTCCTGCTGAAAGGTGAATTCATCTCCCAGTGTCTGGTGGAAAGCAGGCTGAACCAGGTTATTGTCCTGCTGAAAGGTGAATTCATCTCCCAGTGTCTGGTGGAAAGCAGGCTGAACCAGGTTATTGTCCTGCTGAAAGGTGAATTCATCTCCCAGTGTCTGGTGGAAAGCAGGCTGAACCAGGTTATTGTCCTGCTGAAAGGTGAATTCATCTCCCAGTGTCTGGTGGAAAGCAGGCTGAACCAGGTTATTGTCCTGCTGAAAGGTGAATTCATCTCCCAGTGTCTGGTGGAAAGCAGGCTGAACCAGGTTATTGTCCTGCTGAAAGGTGAATTCATCTCCCAGTGTCTGGTGGAAAGCAGGCTGAACCAGAACCAGGTTATTGTCCTGCTGAAAGGTGAATTCATCTCCCAGTGTCTGGTGGAAAGCAGGCTGAACCAGGTTATTGTCCTATGCTGAAAGGTGAATTCATCTCCCAGTGTCTGGTGGAAAGCAGGCTGAACCAGGTTATTGTCCTGCTGAAAGGTGAATTCATCTCCCGTGTCTGGTGGAAAGCAGGCTGAACCAGGTTATTGTCCTGCTGAAAGGTGAATTCATCTCCCAGTGTCTGGTGGAAAGCAGGCTGAACCAGGTTATTGTCCTGCTGAAAGGTGAATTCATCTCCCAGTGTCTGGTGGAAAGCAGGCTGAACCAGGTTTTCCGCTGGGATTTTGCCTATACTTAGCTCCATTCAGATACTTTTATCCTTAAAAACTACCCAATCCTTAATGATTACAAGCATACCCATAACATGATCACTATGCTTGAGAATATGAAGTGGTGTACTCAGTAATGTGTTGTTTTGGATTTGCCCCAAAAAAGTGAATTACTTTGCCACATTTTTGCAGTATTACTTTAGTGCCTTGTTGCAAACAGGAGGAATGTTTTGGAATGTGTTTTATTATGTACAGGCTTCCTTCTTTTCACTGTCAATTAGGCTAGTAGTTGTTGATCCCTCCTCCGTTTTCTCCTATCACAGCCATTAAACTTGAACTGTTTTTTAAAGTCACCATTGGCCTCATGGTGAAATCCCTGAGGGTTTCCTTCCGCTCCGGCAAACGGAGTTAGGAAGGACACCTGTATCTTTGTAGTGACTGGGTTTATTCATACACCATGTAATTGTAATTCATTAATAACTTCACCATGCTCAAGGGATATATTCAATGTATTTTCATGTTTTATTAATTTGTAAACATTTCTAAAAACACATTTCCACTTTGACATTATGGGATATTATGTGTAGGCCAGTGAACAAAATCTCAATTGAATCCATTTTAAATTCAGGATGTAGCACAACAAAAATGTGAAAAGGTCAAGGGGTGTGAATACTTTTGAATGAATTGTACACATTTGTGAACAACCATCAACCACAATCCGGCAAAGGTGCAAATGGCTAAATGAGAGAACAGCAGTATGATTCACATCAATGCGCTATGTAGATATCAATAATAGGTGATATCCGTGTCGTCCGTAGGCTACAACACCACTGCTGTCATCCTGACCTCAAAGGGTTTATTCAAGTTGGATAATCTTTGGATGATGACAGCAGTCGCACCATTGGAAGACATAGCTTGGTTGTAGCCTACAAAAAGCCTATTCCTGCTCTTTTTTCCAATCCATCAAACACCTTGGGTGTGTCATCAGTGGTCTCTGACATCATAGTGGTCTCTGACATCATAGTGGTCTCTGGCATCATAGTGGTCTCTGGCATCATAGTGGCTGACATCATAGTGGTCTCTGGCATCATAGTGGTCTCTGGCATCATAGTGGTCTCTGACATCATAGTGGTCTCTGGCATCATAGTGGTCTCTGGCATCATAGTGGTCTCTGACATCATAGTGGTCTCTGACTTGTGGTCAGACTCACTCAGATGAAACAAACTTAACTTGCGCCTTTTTCAATGTTGATTTGAATGTCATCGAGAGAAAACAGAAAAATTCACGCAAACATTGTTTCTGAATTTAAATAATCCTAGGAGTAATCTCGTTTTCAAAAAGCATCTGTAATCTAATTACAATATTTTTTCCTGGTAACGGATTAGTTTGTTTGTTTGTTTGTAAGCAGTTTCACTAAGCATATCAGAATAGGAGTGCTGATTTAGGATCAATTTAGCCTTTTAACCTGAATCATAATGAATAAGAGCAGGGCACCTGATGGGCAGGGCACCTGATGCTAGATCATCACTCCTACTCTGAGACACTTTGTGGATATGTGCCCAGATCTTCATACAATGATCCTAATAATGACAATGCTTCGTAGTTTCAGTGTCTTCAATTGCCATGCCAGTGAGTAATGACCAGGCCCGAGGTCCCCTGGCTACAGTCGAGGACCATTCACAATACCACCACATACCTCAGGTGTGTTTTTGCTGTCAAAATGAACGTAAATGACATGGAATAGGCTGAAAACGTAATCTGTATTTTCTATTTTATTTACAGGAAGACAGAACTGCATTGTCCCTAATCAAGCAGGAAAGAGTGGACAGCTGTATGGACCTGAAGGTAGAACAAAACATCCGCTCAGAGAGTAGACCCACTGGTAAGTTTCAGTGCAGATATTGATTACTTAGAACACTTTTTAGTTACAATCCACTAGCATCAACACTTGTTGAAAGACATCAACACACAGGCTACTACTGGCCTTAACTGAAGACATCAACACTTAGCCCTTAGCTAAAGACATCAACTCTTAGCCTTGGAGCCCTTAGCTGAAGACATCAACTCTTAGCCCTTAGCTAAAGACATCAACTCTTAGCCCTTAGCTGAAGACATCAACTCTAGCCTCTTAGCTGAAGACATCAACTCTTAGGACTTGTGCTGTGTTTAAAGGCAACCTATTGTATATGATTAGGAATGTCTGATCATTGTGTTGATTACTCCTTTTCATCCTTGATGATAGTTCCAGAACCCAAGGACGATGACAGCGAGAGACATAACATGGCTGACACTCACAGCTCGCCCACTGCAGCCACAGAGGACCCCACTGAGCCCACTAAGACCAGTGGATCGGAAGCTAACCTCAAGTCAGAGATGGGGACAGAGGGTGTGAACCAGAGACCCCAGCAGCCAACAGGACCAGATCTCAGCACAGAGATACTGAATAGCCCTGGTTTGGATCTGGCTCTGATGCAGGAGAGGGTCCTGGGGCATCTGGGACTTTCCTTGGCCCAGGCAGCAGCCGCAACGCAGAGGCCGGGCATCCATCTTGCTCCTACCAAACCCAGGCTGACGTAGAGAGCCAGTCCAGACAGTTCCCCGGCAGCGATATGGGTGTCTTCGCCCCCTTTGACATGACAGCTCCTCCTCCTCCCGCACCGCCAGCGAATCAGAGGCAGCCGCATGGAGCAACGGCGGCGAACGAGCCAATGGGCTGTAACTTCTGCTGCCGCATCTTCCACAGCCAGGCGTCCCTGGAGGTGCACCAGAGGGTCCACACGGGACAGCGGCCGTTCAGCTGCCCACACTGCGGCAAGTCATTCGCGCAGCCCAACAACCTCCGGGTGCACCTGCTAATCCACAGTGGCGAGGGCGGTACCGGTGCTCGATCTGTGGGAAGAGTTTCATTTCGTCAAGTCACCTTAAGAGACACAGGACCGTTCACCCAGGAGAAACCCTACATCTGCTCTCGGTGCGGCCAGTCCTTCACTCAACTCTGCAGCGTCCGGAGACACAGACAGCAGTCGCGGTCTGCGGAGAGCCGCCTCACGCTCAAACGAACTTTCTGCTTGACTGTAGAAAAGGTGTTGTACAGTACGTGTGTGTGTGTGTTAGCTGTATCTGAAGTGATTTACAATAGCTATAGGTTTCCTGATCAAAAACGTTTCACCTTTTAGTCTCTTGGATGATAGGTCCACAGATAGAAGTTGAGAAATGTATGTTGTTAACTCTAAATTAATATTTACCTAAAGATGACACTCATTAGCTTTATGTGACTGTTTAGTACAATACATCCTGTCTTACCTTGGTCATAAGGTAAGATGGGGTTGTCCTGGGAAAGGCTTGTTTTTAGAGTAGTACTTTATTGATCCCAACTTGGGACATGGTTTTATTTTACCACTAGAAGAAGTCCAGGAGGACGAAGCAGGACATTACGGAGCCAGTGGATTGGACTGAGCCCTCGTCTGGCATGGCTGACTTCACTGTGTGACTGAATCACAGGGATGAACGATGCAACTAACAAAAAGTTTTCCTGCATGTTTTGAAGGAGTTTGCTGACAGGGTCATTTGAGACCAATGCACATTCACGTGCTAGTCGGAACTAGGAAACGCTGAAATTAATGACTTGCTAATTGGCTCTAGTTATCATAGGTGTTTATACACTTGCTGCGCTGAACCAGTTACCAAGTCGGAAATGTTTAAGTTCCGACTAGCACATGAACGCGGCAATAGGTATAACACAGGTGAGAAGCAGTTTACACAGGCAACCCAATTCTGATATTTTTCTCCAAATTGTCTTTTGACCAATCACATGAGATCTTTTCACATCCAATCTTTTTCAGAGCCGATCTGATTTGTTAAAAGACCAATTAGTTGGGGGGAAAAGATCTGAATTAGGCTGCCTGTGTAAACGCAGCCGTTGAAATGCACAGTGCGCGGACAGTTTACACAATCAGGTATCGCAAGAGAAGGGTTAATACATGACAGAGGAAGTGCAGGTTTATGCTGTCAAATCAAATAAATGTCAATTAAATTCATGGGAAATGGCCCCCTGGATAGCTTTTTCCTGCAGTATTTGTATTAATTGCTCACACCAATCACTTATATCTGCTTCCTTGTAAGTAATCACAGCTCTCTGATTGGTTGGATTGGTTATACATATCCAATCAATTGTCTATATATACACACACAATGTATGTGCTAACCTCAAGAAACAAGAATGGATGCATTACTTAACCAAATCCCTGTCGCGGAAATTCAGCATTACAGCGTGATTGAAATGTAAAGGTCGATGTTCCTGCGTTAATGGAGACTGCATTCACTGTAAACGTTGCAGATGTCGGCGCAATATGAAATCCCATTTTAACACGCTATCTGTAATGCTTCAGCAATCAGATTGAATAGAGCCCCTAGACCATGGTTTTCCAACAGGTACACTACCCTTCAAAAGTTTGGGGTCACTTAGAAATGTCCTTGTTTTTGAAAGAAGAGCAAATGTGTCCATAAAAATAACATCAAATTGATAAGAAATACAGTGTAGACATTGTTAATGTTGTAAATGACTATTGTAGCTGGAAACGCCTGATTAAAAAAAAAAAGAGGAATATCTACATAGGTGTACAGAGGCCCATTATCAGCAACCATCGCACCTGTGTTCCAATGGCACATTGCGTTAGCTAATCCAAGTCTTCTAGGCAGAGTTGCAAAGAAAAATCCATATCTCAGACTGGCCAATAAAAAAGAAAAGCTTAAGATGGGCAAAATAACAGACACGGGACAGAGAAACTCTGCCTAGAAGGCCAACATCCTTGAGTCGCCTCTTCACGTTGAGACTGGTGTATTGCAGGTACTATTTAATGAAGCTGCCAGTTGAGGATTTGTGAATTGTCTGTTTCTCAAACTAGACACTAATGTACTCTTGCTCAGTTGTGCACCAGGGCCTCCCACTACTATTTCTATTCTGGTTAGATACAGATTGTGCTGTTCTGTGAAGGGCGTAGTACACAGTGTTCTACGAGATCTTCAGTTTCTTGGCCATTTCTCGCATGGAATAGCTTTCATTTCTCAGAACAAGAATAGACTGACAAGTTTCAGAAGAAAGGTCTTTGTTTCTGGCCATTTTGAGCCTGTAATCGAACTCACAAATGCTGATGCTCCACAAACTAAACTAGTCTAAAGAAGGCCAGTTGTATTGCTACTTTAATAAGAACAACAGTTTTCAGCTGTGCTAACATAATTGTAAAAGGGTTTTCCTAATGATCAATTAGCCTTTTAAAATGATAAACTTGGATTAGCTAACAGAATGTGCCATTTCAACACAGGAGTGATGGTTGCTGATAATGGGCCTCTGTACTCCTATGTCGATATTACATTTACAAAATCTGCAGTTTCCAGCTACAATAGTCATTTACAACATTAACAATGTCCACACTGTATTTCTGATCAATTTGATGTTATTTTAATGGACAAGAAAATAGTATTTTCTTTTTGAACGGTAGCGTATATGGCGAGCTACCAGTAACTCGCAGCCCACCTATGAGTAACTCGACAAGCAATTAATGTGTTCCATTGCAAAGCTACTATCCAATCAAAGCCACATTGATATTATCCCACCCCTGGTTAGCCAGTTTTGGCTTAAAAAGACAAACGTAACACAATATCTGCCAATTAATTTCCAGCACAATTTTTTTCCAGAAGTCACAATTGTTCTTCTGATGTGATTTGTTCGTTGTTCCTCTATGAATAATTGTAATATTGAGTAAAAAAGATATCTATTTTTTTATTCTTGGTATATTGACAGAAAACGGATATTGTACACCAAGGACCCGTTGAAGAGTTGCAGGGTAGAAGAGAATCAAATAATGTGCTATAAATTGTGTAGCTCGAAAAAATGTTTAGTTTTTTTTAAGTATCTATCATGCTCGAAAAGTTTAGATGCCCCTGCCCAAGACATTTACTGCGGATTATACCATGTGTTTACGGTAAATTAAAATGTCGTAAAAACGTCATCATTAAGCGACACCGACCATGGCTATTATTGTAATTTATGAAAACAATAATTCGCTTTTTGTTTTGAATTTAATGCTAGGGTAAAGGTTAGTGTGATGTTTAAAATCAGATTTTATGAAGATAAATTGTAGAAATAGGCGCGGTTTAGCCATCCAAGTGGGGTGCTTCATTTTGGAAGGAGTAACGTTAGTTAACTACCTACTACGGATTCCATGGACTGCAGTGGTTCAACTCAAACTTAATCTGACTGAGTCATACTACGGGAAAAAAACAGCGAGACACTGTGATGAGACCGTGCTTCCTGCCTGCCAACGGACTTTCTCTCCCCGATTTGCCACCTCCCTCCCGCTAACTAACTTTAGTGAAAACCCATGTAAACCAGCCTTTCTTAAAGTATGGGTCGAGGACCTGTTAATGTTGGGTCGCGACGTGTCAGAGTACATGTATAATTATGTAATGAATTACTGGAATTGATTTGGCCAAGTGCAACTGCGGTCTCTGTTCAGTGCGCTCTCTGCTTAGCAACGGTCTCTGCTCAGTTTATCACCTGTTTGTGTGGAAGATGCCCATGTGCTTCGCGGTGTACCTGATATTTTTTCTTGAAGATCCCTCCGCGACCCACAAGCTGCTGCGCTGTCTTTCAGCAGCAGATGATGCGCTGTGGTTCAGCGGCGGATGATGCGCTGTGGTTCAGCGGCGGATGATGCGCTATCGTTCAGCGGCGGATGATGCGCTGTCGTTCAGCGGCGGATGATGCGCTGTGGTTCAGCGGCGGCTGATGCGCTGTGGTTCAGCGGCAGATGATGCGCTGTGGTTCAGCGGCGGATGATGCGCTGTGGTTCAGCGGCGGATGATGCGCTGTGGTTCAGCGGCGGATGATGCGCTATCGTTCAGCGGCGGATGATGCGCTGTCGTTCAGCGGCGGATGATGCGCTGTGGTTCAGCGGCGGATGATGCGCTGTGGTTCAGCGGCGGATGATGCGCTGTGGTTCAGCGGCGGATGATGTGCTGTGGTTCAGCGGCGGATGATGCGCTGTCGTTCAAATTGACTCATGCTAGCAACAAGTTCTGACTGAGCGCAATCGTCATGAGAAGCCAATACACCGATGACTTTCTCGCTCTGTCATACAAACTTTGAGAAATAACGAGGACCTTCCTCAATGTGTTTTGTGCGGGAAAGTTCTTAGTAATGAGTCAATCAAAACGAACAAATTCATATAACGACACATTATACCCTGGGAATTATTTCAGAACAGGGCAGAATGCTTCAGGAAACAGTGCTTCGACTGTGGGAAAGTAAATCCGCTAGCAAGGCATTGTTGTCATTTTATAACAGGTGATGATAAGCAGAAATAAGGGAGTACTCTCTCATACTAATAGATGTGAGTTTCTCTTTCAAACAATCCCCTGGCCTAATAGCTACCGTTAGCAAAAGCATGCTAGCTAGCTACTGATAGTGCAACCCTAACAGCACAGATGAAGATGAACAATTATCAGGCCTACTGTACAATTTACTGTAGAAATTATTGTTGAAAACAGGTCTAGATTGGAACTGTTGCTGTTAAAATACAAGTCATAATTTGTATTCTGAACTGAAAGAAACTGATTGAAGCGAGATACTTTTTGAGGCAAACAAGTTCTGGGTTGCTCATCTACAGCAGGAAGCGGTCTCCTGCCTAACTGAGAAAGCAGTAGTTTTTCTGGTCCAGTTTGGCACCACATACCCATGTCAGTCAGGGTTCTCAACTCTGGATTACTTAAAAAACAACTACTTAAAAAAAACAATAACCTCAGTGTTGCACTGTCAAAAACTGATCCCAGAATAGACATGCTTGTTGAAAACGGTCTGTATTTTCTGCTCTACATCCGTGTGATTGTTTTTTAAAATATTTTTATTTAAATTGAACCTTTTTATTGAAATAGGCAAGTCAGTTAAGAACAAATTATTATTTACAATGACGGCCTACCCCGGCCAAACCTGGACGATGCTGCCCTATGGGACTCCCAATCACGGCCGGATGTTATACAGCCTGGATCAATCAGTTTATTCCAGTTCAGGATAAAAGTTATGACTTCTGTTTTAACAGCAACAGCTCCAACCTAGACTGCCTTTCGGGCAATAATTTCTACAGTAAGATGTACAGTAGGCCTGAACATTTGATCTGTACTGTTACTTAGGGTTGCACTATCAAAAATCCTGCTTGTCTGTTCTGTTATGTATGTATCTGTGTGATGTGATCAATCTGGGTGAAAATAAACATGAATAGTTATTTATATGGCAATTTAATTTCATTGTTATTTGTTTTTGTCTATATTGCATTTGTTTTAGGCATAAGGGCAATGAAATGTACCAATATGTACATATAGTTGCATATGTTCCTAAACTTGGGTCCCAGGAAAACATCATTTCTAATTTGGGTCTCAGGCTGAAAAAGTGTAAGAACCTCTGCTGTAAACAATCAACAGTCTACCTTTGTACGGGTTTTCAGCCAAACAGGACAGGTTTCATTCATAAACTGATTGTTTGGTAACGTTATTTTGATGTTCTGATGAAATCACGTTCTGGTTGTATCGGATTCAGACTGCATTTTGCAACACAGGTAGCGTCGATCATGGAGATGTTGAGCGAAACAGCCGCAGCAGAAATCTGCAAGCTCTTTGAGGATGGCTCCTCCAATTCATATTTGGAAATAAAGCAAAACATGGCCAAGAAATACAATGCTATGATAGAAGAATTAAACATTAATTGAAAGTAATCGAAACGAGCATGGAAGGACTACTTGCCACACAGGCAGAGTGACAAAACCAACATTTGGTTAGCAGACTACACTAAATTCCTAGATTCATGATGGAGTTGAGTGGCGAATATTGTGTGCGGACAAGTTCCAACGTCACATAAAATACATGTTTTTTTTTAAATGAAAATCAACGATTTCCGAGTCCGTAAGGGAGTTGCAACGATGGGACAAGACTAACTACCAACTGGATAAAAATAAAGATTTCAGCACACAAAGTAAATGCGTGCTATTCCTTGGGTGCTACAATGCGCAGACTGGTCTCATAGACTAGACGTAACAAAGTAAACTTAAATCCGGGATACTGAAATTAGTATATATTACATTTGGTATGGTTACATAAAATGGGTTACTTAAGGCAAAAACAACGAAGGTTGCTTGTTCGAATCCCCGAGCCGGCAAGGTGGAAAAATCTGCCGTTCTGCCCTTGAGCAAAGCAGTTAGCTCCCCCCACAACAACTTCTCCCCGGGCACAGATGACAGAAATGTCAATTAAAGCATATACCCGCACCTCTCTTGATTCAGAGGAGTTGGGTTAAATGCTGAAGACACATTTTGGTTAAATGCATTCAGTTGTACAACTGGCTAGGTATCGTCTTTCCAAAACGTTCCATGTTCGAATCTCATCACAGGCAACTTTAGCAACTTTGAAACTACGTATTACTGTTTAGCTACATTGCAACTCCTTAGTATGTTAGCTAACCCTTCCCCTAACCTTAACTTTATAACCTAATGCCTAACCTTAACCCCTAATCCCTAGAGCTAGCTAACGTTAGCCACAACAAATTGGAATTCATAACATATCATATGTTTTTGCACATTCGTAACATAATGTACAAATTTCATTTCGTTGTGCTGAATAATTAATGCTTTTTGAGGTCGTATCGGTTATACATTTGTCACAGTTCGATTTTGGTTTAGCATATCTTCTTCAACAATAAATGCATTATGAAATAATGAGATTACAATGATTTTAGCTTGTTAATGGAAATTCCAGAGTTTATAAACCCAGAGGTGCAACATTGTGAGACTTCTGGGAATTGCGAAACAGACCAGGCTGAGGTTTGGTGTTTGATAAGTCAATGAGAGAAGTGAAAAATTCTTCCTTAGTTGTTAATTTTCTCGAAATCTAAAGGCACAACCTAGATTTGAGCCAACATATTAAGTAGTTGAACATGTTATTACTCCAACCCCATGAAAGTTTCAAACTGACACATTTAAATTTGTCATAAACAACTTTATATCAAAGGAGTGCCTTTAAGTTCACGGCCTGCACATGCGCAGTTCGGTACGAGACGACCGTTAGACCCGATGATGTGTTTCTGTGCATGAGCTTAGCTAGCAAACATCTCCATGACGAGACCTAGAAGTGTGATCGGGAGGATTTCATACTGTATTGTCTTGGGTGTATCCTTGCAGAGATCTTTATCTGTCTGAGCCGGAAAATGTATTATGGTCATTGTAGTAAAAACTACAACTCCCTTCAGCCCAGCGTCTCACATAGTTTCTGACTTGATTTCTCTCTAGAGTGTAATTCAAGTAATTTAACTGACGTTGGTCAATTAGTTGTTTAATAACCGAACCCCCCCGAAATGTTGTTAATCGCTCAGCACTAGCAATTCATAACATATGATACGAATTGTAATTCGTAACATACCATAATAAATGGATTACGGACATCGAAAAGTACATACCATAACATATCATACTAAAGGTAGTGTCTCGGATTTACGTACAGAATAATACGAAATGCTCTGAGACCACGTTGCAATGCCAGCTATTCTTTGGGTGCTGAAATCCGTAGTTTTTTATTTAAAAAATATTTTATTTGATGTCAGAGCTCCAGTCCGCCCACAATATTCGCTGCTCAACTCCATCATACGTCTTGGAGTCGAGTTTAGTCGTCTACTGTGCGTGTACCCTATCTGGCTTGCTACCAATGAACTTGCCAGACCCATTGAATGCACCCACCAAAGTCTAAAATAGTCCTTGATAAGATGGAAAGAATGAAAATCAGCAGTAGATTTCTAGGTCAGCACAGGATTCGAGGTCCAGATTTGAATTTGCCTGAGCTAGAACCATGAACTCCAGTGTCCCAGCATAGTAGATCTGAGGAACAAAATGTTGAGTTGGCTACCACTTGCATGCTAACTTAGTCTAATGATACATTTCTAAACCAAACAACCATATCTGATCATTGTGGTCAGGTGGTTGGAAGTTGTAGTTTGTGACATAGATTCACTCACTCATTTGTCATCATTCTGACAGAGAATGGCAATGTCTCACTTTCTCCAGGAGAGGGAATCCTCTGCATGCAAACTTGCAATTTGAGTGAGGATGAGCACAACACTGTGCACTGTGCTGGTGAGCCCACTACATCACTTTATATGACTATCCATAATATTCCACTTGACAATATCAGAATAATATTCCTGAATGAAAAACTGTTGTTTATTTCTACAGGAGGCAAGCTCCAAATTGCCAGGAGTCAAACAAGAACATGTTGCATGTTGGGACGGTATTCATGAAATGAACACAATGAGCCGTGGGACCAACACTGCTCTCAAGTCAGAGGCAGACACTGAGGGAATGATCCAGACAAAACAGCAGTCAGGAGCTGAACACAGTGAAAGTGTCTTCCTAAGTCTGAACCCAATTGTTTGAATTCGGCCTCTCTGCCCCAGACGCCGAAGACTCCTCGTGTTCCTACGCCACAGACACCAGAAGATAGTCGACGCAGTTCTCAGACACCCCAGCGAGAGCAGCACCGCCGGCAGCATAGCTCCAATACAGATTCCCCCAGGACAGGCAAGGAATCGCTACACTGCAAACAATGAGGCAAGACTTTAAGCCAACGCCCAGTGCTAGAGGCACATGAAAGAGTGCGCTCAGGGGAGAAGACGTATATGTGTGAAACGTGCGGCAGGGGAGAAGACGTATATGTGTGTAACGTGCGGCAGAGGAGAAGACGTATATGTGTGTAACGTGTGGCAGGGGAGAAGACGTATATGTGTGTAACGTGCGGCAGGGGAGAAGACGTATATGTGTGTAACGTGTGGCAGGGGAGAAGACGTATATGTGTGTAACGTGTGGCAGGGGAGAAGACGTATATGTGTGTAACGTGTGGCAGGGGAGAAGACGTATATGTGTGTAACGTGTGGCAGGGGAGAAGACGTATATGTGTGTAACGTGTGGCAGGGGAGAAGACGTATATGTGTGTAACGTGTGGCAGGGGAGAAGACGTATATGTGTGAAGACGTATATGTGTGTAACGTGTGGCAGGGGAGAAGACGTATATGTGTGTAACGTGTGGCAGGGGAGAAGACGTATATGTGTGTAACGTGTGGCAGGGAGAAGACGTATATGTGTGTAACGTGTGGCAGGGGAGAAGACGTATATGTGTGTAACGTGTGGCAGGGGAGAAGACGTATATGTGTGTAACGTGCGGCAGGGGAGAAGACGTATATGTGTGTAACGTGTGGCAGGGGAGAAGACGTATATGTGTGTAACGTGTGGCAGGGGAGAAGACGTATATGTGTGAAGACGTATATGTGTGTAACGTGTGGCAGGGGAGAAGACGTATATGTGTGTAACGTGTGGCAGGGGAGAAGACGTATATGTGTGTAACGTGTGGCAGGGGAGAAGACGTATATGTGTGTAACGTGTGGCAGGGGAGAAGACGTATATGTGTGTAACGTGTGGCAGGGGAGAAGACGTATATGTGTGTAACGTGTGGCAGGGGAGAAGACGTATATGTGTGTAACGTGCTGCAGGGGAGAAGACGTATATGTGTGTAACGTGTGGCAGGGGAGAAGACGTATATGTGTGTAACGTGCTGCAGGGGAGAAGACGTATATGTGTGTAACGTGCTGCAGGGGAGAAGACGTATGTGTGAAACGTGTGGCAGGGGAGAAGACGTATATGTGTGTAACGTGTGGCAGGCAGGGGAGAAGACGTATATGTGTGAAACGTGCGGCAGGGGTTTTCGCAAGTCGGAATTCGCAACATGCACCTAAAGTTTCACGCCGGCGAGAAGCCGTTCGTCTCCACGTTGTGTGGGAGGAAGTTCATGACCTTGAGTCACATGAACATCCATGGTAAAGGGAAGCCGGTCAAATGCTGCAAGTGCAGGAAGTGGTTCCTGGATATAGACAGCTGCCAAAAGCACCAGGTGGCACGGCGCGGTGTGACCAACACCAACACTAACCTTCTCAGCTGTGACGAAAGTTGTTCACTCTAGCCTGTCATCTGAACAGACGGATACAGAAACAACGCAAGTCAGAATGAACAACAGAATCAATGGTTGTCTGTCTCTATCTTTCTGTGTTTGTCTGTCTCCATCTTTCTGTGTTTGTCTGTCTCTATCTTTCTGTGTTTGTCTGTCTCTATCTTTCTGTGTTTGTCTGTCTCTATCTTTCTGTGTTTGTCTGTCTACATCTTTCTGTGTTTGTCTGTCTCTATCTTTCTGTGTTTGTCTGTCTCTATCTTTCTGTGTTTGTCTGTCTCTATCTTTCTGTGTTTGTCTGTCTCTATCTTTCTGTGTTTGTCTGTCTCTATCTTTCTGTGTTTGTCTGTCTCTATCTTTCTGTGTTTGTCTGTCTCTATCTTTCTGTGTTTGTCTGTCTCTATCTTTCTGTGTTTGTCTGTCTCTATCTTTCTGTGTTTGTCTGTCTCTATCTTTCTGTGTTTGTCTGTCTCTATCTTTCTGTGTTTGTCTGTCTCTATCTTTCTGTGTTTGTCTGTCTCCATCTTTCTGTGTTTGTCTGTCTCCATCTTTCTGTGTTTGTCTGTCCGTCGGTCATTACGAAGAGAAGGCTGATGAACGTGATAGACTTGGTGGCTCAGGGCCTGAGTCCTTGCCTTCCATTCAGACCATTCAGGCTATACCTCTGAACACCTTACTACAGCTCACCTTAGCTATCATGTGAACCAGCGGTATTCACATCTTACCCTATAAGGTCTAGAGCCTGCTGGTTTTCTGTTCTACCTGATAATTAATTGCGCCCACCTGGTGTCCCAGGTCTAAATCAGCGCCTGATTGGAGGGGAAGAATTTTAAAAAACAACAGTGGAACTGGCTTGACGTCCTGGGTCCGTATCCACAAAGTGTCTCATAGTGCTGATCTGAGATCAGTTTAGCCTTTAGTTCATAATGAATAAAACTGAATGGGCAGATACATTTATCAAAAACACATTCCACCAAATATTAATATATATATTTTTGATATGAGGAAGAAAAGCCTTATGCATGTATTTTGTTTAACTAGGCAAATCAGTTATTCTCTTATCTGTTATTCTCTTATCTCTTATTTACAATGACGGCCTAATTATGAAAAAAGATCTGAATCAAACCCATTGAATTAATAGAAGTAAATCAAAACTAGAGCTAAAACATGAAACAAGGGGAATGTTGACTTTAGGCAGGGAAAGTTACAAGTCGTTGAACTCAAATAAGAGTCGGAAGGGCCATGTTTAAGAGGACGCCAGTAAAAGGTGGTATTGTATCACCAGTTGGGTTATGAGAAGGGAGGATAGATGAGGGAAGACACTACAAAAGGCAACCCTCTTCCTACGCAATAGACCACGAGACACAACAAGGTTTAATCAGAAGGTCAATGGCCAGACTATGGTGGGAAGTCACTAGCCATTTTTCAAAGTACAGCAGAACACTCGTGCTGACTCCGATGTTTAGACACTAGTGGGCAAATGGAACCCTATTCCCTATATAGTGTACTACTACTGACCAGGTGCCATTTGGGATGCAGCCAGTGTCTTCCATGGTGGGTTGTCAGGGTAGGGTGAACAGAGCGTCAGTAACACTGGTGGTTGAACAGAGCTCACACGCCATGGCAGGAGCGTCCACCATAGTAGTTTTGGGGCTTTTGTTCCTCACAGAATGCCACTCGGTAAGATTTATTTACATTTTGATTGGCTTTGTGCATAATTCTACTTCCTTAACACCCACTTACATTGTGATGATGACATTTTATGTGCCATTTTGGTGTATTCTGCATGCACCTGCATGTATGTGTGTGTGTGTGTCTGTTTGTGTGTGTGTCTGTTTGTGTGTGCATCGTCTGTCTCTGCATCCAAATATAGTTCATATCAGATTACATAATAGCAGGTTTCTTTATTTATGTTATTGTTTAATGTACTGAGATTAGCATTTGTAGGCTAACATAAAATTACCAAACTTGTTCCTTTATCTTGAAAACTGTGATAGAACGGATCATTCTGATGACTTAAAAAAACAGTTTTGTTAAATGAGTTGTATAGCCTGAGAGAGTGAACAGGATCCCCCTCTCCCCCTGTCCGTCCTGTCCACTAGGCCCCAGTGCAGTGTGGGGAGATGGTGGGGCGTCTGCAGGCTGAGATGGAGCACCTGGTGAGGGTGATCAACGACCAGCACCACTACATCCAGGGGCTTCACTTCAGCCAGGCCCAGAAGCTGCCCCAGATCCCCCAGACACACCTCCAGACTGGGGGACAGTACAAAGGTCAGGCAGGGGGTAGAACCCCATAGCTCCTTTTGTTCATGTGGAAGTCTATGGGTAGAACATAGAATGAATGGAATGTCTTTTTACTGAACTGGATTTAGTTTTGTGTGATTCATGTTTGATTAGCTATTCAATTTTGTTTTTAAAACAGACATAAATAGTGAAAGATAATGTCGCTGTATAAGGAATGGATTGGGTGCCATTTGGTGTGCAAGCACTGTAACCATGTCCTCTGTGTGTTAGACTGTGCTGAGATCTTTAAGGATGGGAACTCCGTTAGTGGCCTGTATATGATCAGACCGGACCAGGCTCCCTCCTCCTTCATGGTGTTCTGTGACATGAGTGATGGAGGAGGCTGGACTGTCATCCAGAGGAGAAAGGACGGAACGGAGTCCTTCGACAGGTAGGTGGAAAGAAAACGTGTGATAAAAGGGCCTAAAGTGGCTACATTTAAGACCTACGCGTCTCCTGTAAGACCTTATGACCTGTGAACCATACCAGACAACATCATGGTGTCATCATACTCTTTATAATGTGATCTAACTGATGGAATATGTCCAAGTTATATTTAATGATATAACTTAAAACATCCTTCCTCCCAATTATATTTTTGTGAGAATTGCCAAAACAATCTGAGATACTAAAACATTTTCCGCTCCTGCTGGGCACTGGAATCTCATTGGTTTAAGGTTAAAACATCACGTGCATGTATTTGTGTCTCCCTCCCTCTACAGAGCGTGGGTGGAGTATAAGCATGGTTTTGGAGGCAGCGAGTCAGACGGAGAGTTCTGGCTTCAGGTTAACGACCCCATACACTACCTCACCTCTCAAGGTGAAGAGGAAAACCTACAACTAGGGCTGAGTTTTCCCCACCACTTGATCTGACCAGGAAACACTCCCGGCCCCTAGGAACAGGCTGTAATAGTAATATGACCCAGAGTTTTTCCCCACCACTTGATCTGACCAGGAAACACTCCCGGCCCCTAGGAACAGGCTGTAATAGTAATATGACCCAGAGTTTTTCCTGGCCTTAGTCAGGTTATAACTAGGACACAGAGTTTTCCTGGTCAGGTAACAACTCTTGGCTACAAAAAACATCTAAAAGGCATGTGGCCAAATTCACATGGAATGTACCTAATAATGACAATGAATTGCTTTTATATTACATAGAGATTTTAACTACAGTAGAGCTTAATGAGCTCAATTTCCAACTTGAGGTAATTTGACTTATAATGGACTCAAGTCCAAAAATCTTTTATTGGCTTAAATCCTTGTTAAGTTTACTTATCTCAAGTCTGATCATGGCCCTGAGTGCTTTACATTGTAGAGGCCACAGCAACTCATCCATCACCACTACTGTCTCACCCACCTGGGTGACAATCGGTGGCCATTTTGGCTCTTTATGACCGGTATTTGACTCTGTTTTCTAGGCGACTACAACCTAAAGATCAACATGGAGGACTTTGACGGAAACCAGCGCTTCGCCAAGTACAAAAACATGAAAGTTGATGATGAAAAGGTACACGTGAACACAACACCACGGTCTTCACAGCAGACATTCCTCACACGGAACAGACACGGTTTTCCCATAACATTGGGTGTCACTATTTTGTCTACTCTTGTTCAAACAGTACAAAAGGCAGTTGAGATCTTGATAGAATGTAAAGAACAAGAACGTTTGTAGTCTCTCCTTCCTTTGTCTTTTTTTAACCCAACACCCCCCGCCCCTTCCCTTTCTTTGTTGACATAAGTCCTTGTTCGCAAAAAAATCGAATCAATCTACTGTTCATACTGTATAAACTGGGGATTTCCAGGACTAGTATACAGAGCATGCGCTGATCAGCTGACATTTTCCACCTCTCACTGACCATGTCTGTAATAGCTTTTGTGTTTCAAGTTAACCACTATAGTTCCTGTGCCCAAGGAGGCCAAGGTAACCTGTCTAAATGTCTACTGCTCTGTAGCACTCACAACTGTAGCAATGAAATGCTTTGAAAGGCTGGTCATGGCTCACATCAACACCATTATCCCAGACACACTGGACCCACTCCAATTCACATACAGCCCCAACAGATCACGCCATCTCCATTGCACTCCACACTGCCCTTTCCCACCTGGATAAGAGGAACGCCTATGTGAGACTGTTGTTCATTGACTACAGCTCAGCGTTCAACACCATAGTGCCCTCCAAGCTCATTACTAATCTCAGGACCCTGGGACTGAACACCTGCCTCAGCAACTGGATCCTGGACTTCCTGCTGGGCCGCTCCCAGGTGGTGAGGATTGTCAACATCACATCCACCACACTGATCCTCAACACGGGAGCCCCTCAGGGTGCGCGGCCGTGCACAACTCCAATACCGTCATTAAGTTTACTGACGGCATGACAGTGTTAGGCCCGATGACCAACAACGATGAGACAGCCTCTAGCAGGGCTCTCCAACCCTGTTCCTAGAGAGCTACCTTCCTGTAGGTTTTCATTCCAACCCCTGTTGTAACTCACCTGATTCAGTTAATCAACCAGCTGATTATTAGAATCAGGTGTGCTAGATTATGGTTGCAGTGAAAACCTACAGGACTGTAGCTCTCCAGGGACAAGGATTGAGACCTCTGGCCTATAGGGAGGTCAGTGACATGGCAGTGTGGTGCCAGGAGCTGATCGTGGTCTCCAGGAAATGGTTGGTCGAGGACGCCTCCATCCACATTGACGGGGCTGTAGTGGAGTGGGTCGAGAGCTTCAAGTTACTCGGTGTCCACATCGCTAAGGAACTAACATGGTCCATACACACCAACACAGTCCTGAAGAAGGCTCAACAATGCCTCTTCCACCTCAGGAGGCTGAAAAGATTTGTCATGGGCCCTCAGATCCTCAAAAAGTTCTACAGCTGCACCATTGAGAGCATCTTAACTGGCTGCATCACTGCTTGGTACGGCAACTGCTTTGCATTCGACCACAAGGTGCTACAGAGGGTAGTGCATATGGCCCAGTCCATAACTGGGCCGAGCTCCCTGCCGTCCAGGACCTCTATACCAGGCGGTGTCAGAGAAAGGCCCTAAAAATGATAAAACACTCCAGCCACCCAAGTCATGGATTGTTCTCTCTGTTCCCACACGGCAAGCGGTACCGATGCACCATGTCTGGAACCAGCAGGACCCTGAACAGCTTCTACCCCCTAGCCTTAAGACAGCTAAATAGTTAACCAAATAGCTACCTAGATTATTTGCATTGACTCCCATCTGCACTAACTCTTTTGACTCATCACATATGCTGCTGCTACTTCTTATTATATATCCTGTTACCTAGTCACTTAACCCCTAGCTATATGTACATATCTACCTCAATTACCTCGTACTCCTGCACATCGACTCGGCTATGTACACGGGGCACCAGTACCATTGTGTATTTATTATTTAGTGTTATTACTTTTCTATTATTTTCTTTCTCTCTGCATTGTACCAAGGTATTTCGCTACTCATTGTGTATTTATTATTTACTGTTATTACACCTGTTGTTTCTCTCTGCATTGTTGGGAAGGACCGGTGAGTAAGTATTTCACTGTTAGTCTACACCTGTTGTTTCTCTGCATTGTTGGGAAGGACCGGTGAGTAAGTATTTCACTGTTAGTCTACACCTGTTGTTTCTCTCTGCATTGTTGGGAAGGACCGGTGAGTAAGTATTTCACTGTTAGTCTACACCTGTTGTTTCTCTCTGCATTGTTGGGAAGGACCGGTGAGTAAGTATTTCACTGTTAGTCTACACCTGTTGTTTCTCTCTGCATTGTTGGGAAGGACCGGTGAGTAAGTATTTCACTGTTAGTCTACACCTGTTGTTTCTCTCTGCATTGTTGGGAAGGACCGGTGAGTAAGTATTTCACTGTTAGTCTACACCTGTTGTTTCTCTCTGCATTGTTGGGAAGGACCGGTGAGTAAGTATTTCACTGTTAGTCTACACCTGTTGTTTCTCTCTGCATTGTTGGGAAGGACCGGTGAGTAAGTATTTCACTGTTAGTCTATGTTGTTTACAAGCATGGGACAAATACAATGTGATTTGAATGTCCTTGAGCAAAAGGTCCTGGGGAAAACCAGCTATCCTCTTCATTCACCTTCTCAGCAGTTTTCAAAAAGATACATCTCAGCAGTGCTCTGTTTAGGAGAACATTGACTGTGTTACAGTATAAGCATGTTTACATACCTTGGTCTATCACTCCTGGTCATCAGCCTATTACCTAAAGTTGTGGTGCCTTTTACACTTGGCGTGGGGAATTCTGGCCCAGGACGCTGCAGTGTGTGCACACCAACGTAGGCATTTGTTTGAGGTCTAAATTGAAGACTACAATTAGTTGACATTTGAGATCAGGTGTTTGGTTAAAGGGGATAGTTCAGTGATTTTACATAGTTAAATATTCAAAATCACTGAATTATTTCCCCATAAAATACTTTAAAAAAGTTACTCCCTAAAATACTCCTCTTCCCCCTCCAGAACCAGTATAAGCTTCATCTGGGTGAGTACACTGGCAATGCGGGGGACGCCCTCTCCGAAGCCCACTCCCATCCCAGTGGGCAGTGGAACAGTCTAGGGGCCGGTCAACTGGGAGTCAAGTTCAGTACCTACGACCATCCCAACAAGGACGATGAGAAGTGTATCCGCCATGACATGTCAGGCTGGTGGTTCAGCAAGTATGACCTTCTGCATTACTGTGGAGATTCAGTAACCTCTCAACAGAGTATTGGCCTTCTGTATTACTGTGGAGATTCAATAACCTCTCAGAGTATTGGCCTTCTGTATTACTGTGGAGATTCAGTAACCTCTCAACAGAGTATTGACCTTCTGCATTACTGTGGAGATTCAGTAACCTCTCAACAGAGTATTGACCTTCTGCATTACTGTGGAGATTCAGTAACCTCTCAACAACAGAGTATTGACCTTCTGCATTACTGTGGAGATTCAGTAACCTCTCAACAACAGAGTATTGACCTTCTGCATTACTGTGGAGATTCAGTAACCTCTCAACAACAGAGTATTGACCTTCTGCATTACTGTGGAGATTCAGTAACCTCTCAGAGTATTGGCCTTCTGTATTACTGTGGAGATTCAGTAACCTCTCAAAAACAGAGTATTGACCTTCTGCATTACTGTGGAGATTCAGTAAACTCTCAGAGTATTGACCTTCTGCATTACTGTGGAGATTCAGTAACCTCTCAACAACAGAGTATTGACCTTCTGCATTACTGTGGAGATTCAGTAACCTCTCAACAGAGTATTGACCTTCTGCATTACTGTGGAGATTCAGTAACCCCTCAACAGAGTATTGACCTTCTGCATTACTGTGGAGATTCAGTAACCTCTCAACAACAGAGTATTGACCTTCTGCATTACTGTGGAGATTCAATAACCTCTCAGATTATTGGCCTTCTGTATTACTGTGGAGATTCAGTAACCTCTCAGAGTATTGGCCTTCTGTATTACTGTGGAGATTCAGTAACCTCTCAACAACAGAGTATTGACCTTCTGCATTATGATATTTATGCCTCTAACTTTCTCACTAATCATTATTCACGATTCATTCACAATTATCGTAATCATGATCATAATCATGGTAGCATCCACATTAATGTAGAATTGTTGAGACATATTATATTCTTATTTACATTAAAAGTGACAATACATTATTTGCCCTTCTTTTCTGTTGGGCACAACATAATCTGAAACACAACCAAAACAAATCAACCAATGGTTGCGTGCCATCGACAGTGTTATTGACTGATAGGTTGCTATAACATATATGGTTAGCTGGTAAAATATTTATCCAGGAGTCGTAAGATCTGGCAGATCAAGCAATGGAACGCGACCTTCTACTATGAATCTCAGATGTTGGTGTCATTCTGCGTCTCTCCACCAGGTGTGAGTCTGGCAATTTGAACGGTCACTACTACAACGGGCCGTACCAAGCGGTAATGGATGACGGGGTGGTCTGGTACACCTGGCACGGCTGGTGGTATTCAATCAAATCCGTCGCCATGATGATCCGGGCCTCCGATGTCCATCCGGCTGGATCTGATGTTTAACTGAACAGAACGCCAGACGACATCGATCCTGTTAAGAGTTTTGCCTCACTTAGGATAGGCTGAAGGTGGTGTTACATCATAGAGAACATCCAATCATAACAATCTTGATGCTAATTGAGGTAAAACAGTAATTCTGCTCATAGATTATTAAAGGATTACATTTATTTTCATCGTCAATTGCAGACCAAAAATGTATAAGCTTTTAACCCAACCCCTTTGAATCAGAGAGGTTGGGGGGAAGGGGGGGGGAGGCCTGCACATTGGGTGCCAGAGGAGCTGTTGTCCATTCCAACTTTTTGGTTATTTGCCCAACGTTTTAACTTGCTAGGCCACCTGCTGCTAGCCTATATGCAAGTGATCTACACATCCAGCCCAAAGCAGGAGGTTTAAAACATACTTTCTTAATCGCCAATGTCCCAGAGCAGGTCTTTCACTGTTAAAAATAACAACGTGAATGTGACTGTTGGCCGATTTTTACATGCTTTTCTTTTATAAATAATGGTACAATTGTGTACTTTCCACTCAAATAATTTCCGATTGTGACTCAATTTGAATAAAATGTTAACTATGATCAACTCTTACTTTAACAGAAATATTGCCTATATTTCCCCCCAGAGTTCACTTGCAACCAGACTGGGCACGTTCCAGGTCGTTCTCGCTGGGCACGTTCCAGGTCGTTCTCGCTGGGCACGTTCCAGATCGTTCTCGCTGGGCACGTTCCAGGTCGTTCTCGCTGGGCACGTTCCAGGTCGTTCTCGCTGGGCACATTCCAATCCAACGTTTCAATCTCAAAAGAAACTGCTCTATCATATACATGTGCTTCCTCAGAAAAAGTGTTCTCCAGATATTGTGAGATCTAATCTACTGCACAGATCCACTGCACTAAAGACAACCTGGAACACGCCCATTTTTCTCCCCATGTTTTAAGCCAACCCTTAAGACATTCACTAGTTTCTACCTGTTAATACTGCAGCCAGAGATAACAGACACTAGACATGACTGAATAGTGTGTGCAAACAAACCAGTAGTACATTACAGACAGACAGACAGAGCACCAAAACCTCAGCAGTGAAAAGAGAGTATTACTTCCATGTTAAAGCTCAGTGGTCGTAGAGGAGATTTGAGGTCACTGAGGTAGGTGTTAAATGGGAGATCTGTGCCCTCCAGGGTGGATTCCTTTCTCTAGGTACTACTGCACAACAACAGGATTGAGCGTGCACACACACACACACACACACACACACACACACACACACACACACACACACACACACACACACACTCTGCTTCGACATAGCGGTCAATCATTTTGACAGGTAAAAGATGTGTGTGTGTGTGTGTGTGTGTGTGTGTGTGTGTGTGTGTGTGTGTGTGTGTGTGTGTGTGTGTGTGTGTGTGTATAACCAATCTCTTCCAATGTATCACATTATACAAATACCTATATGTCCCTAATCATATCCACCATTTAATTATGTATTTATAGAGGGATAATAAATATAACATTGGCGTAGATTTGTATTTTTTATCGTTTGTTTATTTACCTTTTAAAATGAAACAAAATGATAGTCAGTTTGAGGCATTCTTGGAGACGTGGGGAGGTCTGAGAGAACATTGGCTCAACACAACGTTGTGGAGTTTTGGATCGGGAACATTCTGAGCGATACAGCACAGAAGGGTAAATACATTCCACACCTTTATTACGGTAGAGAGATGAAGGGTTGGGATTAAAGTTCACTTTAACTGAATATCCGCACCCAGATAGAGACTGTTTATACAACGGGTCAAAAGCTTGTTGGATAAAGCTCTGCTCTTCGATAAGTCACCCTAAAAGTCTCTACCAAAGATGGCGGATAAATGAAGATGCCCCACTCGGGCCATTTACCATAGATTTTTTTTTCATTGACTGTATATGAACCAGAAAAAAAGGGAATGCGATGTCTCACTTCCACTTCCGTCTCTGGCCTATACCATTTTAACATTTTCAAAACTACATCCAAGGTTTTTCGCACAAACTTTATTCGTGGAGCGGGGAACACGATGCACAAATAAAAGAAGGAGAATCAAAAGGAGCTGAGAAGCTATGTACAAACCCTGAATCAAAAGGAGCTGAGAAGCCTCAGGTTTAAGCTGCCTGTTCTTTCTCTCTGCTGAGGGGGAAAAAAGTGAGAGAAATCAGGCAGAAAAGAACGAAGGCAGAATTGCCCCACGCTTTAAGTAAGTGCATCTGTGCAACATTGTCTTCTCTTTCTGGGAGCAAAGAAAACGTCTGTACAAGTCATTGTGGGCAGAAGCCAAAACTGCAGCGTCATCATATGAAGTAGTCCATCCGCTTTTGGAATAGCTTTGTCTCCTTGAGAGGCTGGGGTTGGTGATCTGGGGGGTAGGAGGTAAGGGACTGTAGAGGGGGGTTGTCTCTAGGGTGTGTTGGAGGGGGTATCCACACACACACTCTCTTTCTCTCGGTCCCCTTGGTATCCAGTTTGGGTTATCTGCTGGGCGAGAGTGGGGCTGTGGCGGTGGGGAAGGAAGCCGAGTTGCCAGGCGAGTGGAAGGGCGAGGAGGGAGAGAGGCGGCGGGGGCTGGCCAGGTCTCCGTTGTGCAGCTTCCACAGCAGCTCCTCATTCTCCATGGAGAGACGCTTGTTGACCTTGGATTCCTTCTGCAGGGTCTGCTGCAGCATGGCCTGTTCACTGGATAACTGCCTGCAGGAGACACAGAGAGGAGAGGAGAGAGAGGTCAGAGAGGAAGACGCACACACAGAGGAGAGAGAGGCAGACGCACACACAGAGGAGAGAGAGGCAGACGCACACACAGAGGAGAGAGAGGAAGACGCACACACACAGAGGAGAGAGAGGAAGACGCACACACACAGAGGAGAGAGAAAGACGCACACACACAGAGGAGAGAGAAAGACGCACACACACAGAGGAGAGAGAGGAAGACGCACACACACAGAGGAGAGAGAGGAAGACGCACACACACAGAGGAGAGAGAGGAAGACGCACACACAGAGGAGAGAGAGGAAGACACACACACAGAGGAGAGAGAGGAAGACGCACACACAGAGGAGAGAGAGGAAGACGCACACACAGAGAGAGAGGAAGACGCACACACAGAGGAGAGAGAGGAAGACACACACACAGAGGAGAGAGAGGAAGACACACACACACAGAGGAGAGAGAGGAAGACACACACACACAGAGGAGAGAGAGGAAGACGCACACACAGAGGAGAGAGAGGAAGACGCACACACAGAGGAGAGAGAGGAAGACGCACACACAGAGGAGAGAGAGGAAGACGCACACACAGAGGAGAGAGAGGAAGACACACACACAGAGGAGAGAGAGGAAGACGCACACACAGAGGAGAGAGAGGAAGACGCACACACAGAGGAGAGAGAGGAAGACGCACACAGAGAGGAGAGAGGAAGACGAACACAGAGAGGAGAGAGGAAGACGAACACAGAGAGGAGAGAGGAAGACGCACACAGAGAGGAGAGAGAGGAAGACACACACAGAGAGGAGAGAGAGGAAGACACACACACAGAGAGGAGAGAGAGGGGGAAGATGCACACAAAGTGAAGGTGGTTCACTGAACAGCAACACAGAGAAACAGACACAGAGGAACACACACATTCTTATAACTACATTTTGCATGCTAGAAACCCTGCTAGAAGGACAAATGGTGAAGATGAGGATTCTGGAGAGAGATGAGTCACTCCTCTCTGCAGTACGTACTTGGAGAGTGCGGTGTGTTTGTCCATGCGGGCCCTGTAGTCTTCGTTCTCCTGCTGGACTTTGTTCAGACGCTCCTCCAGCTTCACGTTGCTCTCCATCTGGCGCCGGACAGACAACACAAATGGAAAAGTTCAAATAAGATATTTCTCTCTCCGCTCCTGTACTTGAATCATGCCATGATAATATGTACTTGTTTGCATTTATACATTTGCCCGCAGCATCGCATTAATGGAAACAAAGACAGTTCTCAGGGCAGAGGCCTATGTTTCAATCGTGTCTGGGACAAATTTAGCATTTTAGCTAACCTCTTTCCTAACTTTAACCTAATTCTCCTAACCTGCCACGTTATTTCTCCTAACCTGCCACGTTATTTCTCCTAACCTGCCACGTTATTTCTCCTAACCTGCCACGTTATTTCTCCTAACCTGCCACGTTATGTCTCCTAACCTGCCACGTTAAGTCTCCTAACCTGCCACGTTAATTCTCCTAACCTGCCACGTTAATTCTCCTAACCTGCCACGTTAATTCTCCTGGAAAGAGTCTTGGTTTCCACTAATGCGACACAACGATTTGCTCACTCGATCATGTGACATATGCAATGAATCTCTAATAGAAGGCTGGTGTCTGTGCTCACCATTAAACACTGATGATGGCTTGATGCACAATGAATCTCTAATAGAAGGCTGGTGTCTGTGCTCACCATTAAACAGTGATGATGGCTTAATGCACAATGAATCTCTAATAGAAGGCTGGTGTCTGTGCTCACCATTAAACACTGATGATGGCTTGATGCACAATGAATCTCTAATAGAAGGCTGGTGTCTGTGCTCACCATTAAACAGTGATGGCTTGATGCACAATGAATCTCTAATAGAAGGCTGGTGTCTGTGCTCACCATTAAACAGTGATGATGGCTTGATGCACAATGAATCTCTAATAGAAGGCTGGTGTCTGTGCTCACCATTAAACAGTGATGATGTCTGTGCTCACCATTAAACACTGATGATGGCTTGATGCACAATGAATCTCTAATAGAAGGCTGGTGTCTGTGCTCACCATTAAACAGTGATGATGTCTGTGCTCACCATTAGACACTGATGGTGTCTGTGCTCACCATTAAACACTGATGATGGCTTGATGCACAATGAATCTCTAATAGAAGGCTGGTGTCTGTGCTCACCATTAAACAGTGATGATGTCTGTGCTCACCATTAGACACTGATGGTGTCTGTGCTCACCATTAAACACTGATGATGGCTTGATGCACAATGAATCTCTAATAGAAGGCTGGTGTCTGTGCTCACCATTAAACAGTGATGGTGTCTGTGCTCACTATTAAACACTGATGATGGCTTGATTCACAATGAATCTCTAATAGAAGGCTGGTGTCTGTGCTCACCATTAAACAGTGATGATGTTGATGCTGTGCTCACCATTAGACACTGATGGTGTCTGTGCTCACCATTAAACACTGATGATGGCTTGATTCACAATGAATCTCTAATAGAAAGCTGGTGTCTCACCATTAAACACTGATGGTGTCTGTGCTCACCATTAAACAGTGATGATGTCTGTGCTCACCATTAAACACTGATGGTGTCTGTGCTCACCATTAAACAGTGATGATGTCTGTGCTCACCATTAGACACTGATGGTGTCTGTGCTCACCATTAAACACTGATGATGTCTGTGCTCACCATTAAACACTGATGGTGTCTGTGCTCACCATTAAACACTGATGATGTCTTGATGCACAATGAATCTCTAATAGAAGGCTGGTGTCTGTGCTCACCATTAAACACTGATGATGGCTTGATGCACAAACGGTTGTGTTTTGTTTTCAGCTTTTATTTATGCACAATAAACTTCTGGGCCCCAGAATGTCCCAATAGCTGTGGATGATCTCAGTGTGCAGGTCTCCACTGCTCCTATAGGCGGTTTAGGCCCGGGATTCTAATCAGCACAAAGGTATTTGTTTTACTAGGTTGCTCTGAAGCCTGCGGCGAGGCAGACTCAATCTTTCCAATCATGACTCAATATTCGTGGGGGTATTTATGCAGTTTTGTTTTGCAGCGAAATGACTCTCTATGTGGTGACTCCCAAGGCTGAAGACAATCTATCACGAGCTTGAACGGCACAACAAACCCTTACTGAAACACTCCGCCTTCACAGGAATGTGTGTGTGTCTTATAAGGGATGACATAAGATGGCGCACCCTTTCAGTGATGTACAGAGAGAGCTAGCGAAGACAACAGCGAACATACACCGGGGCAAGCTCAGGGCATGCGTGTGTTTTCATCGACATGTGTGTGCGTACGTCCTCACCAGCTTGTCCATCTGCATGAGTTTCTTGTCCTGTTGATGAAGCCGTTTGGTCTTTATCTCCAGAACCACCTTAAGACTCTCCAGCTCCTGACCCAGATACAACACATGGGAGTCCTTCTATAGGGAGAGAGAGGGAGAGAGAGGAAGAGGGGGAGAGGAAGAGGGGGTGAGGAAGAGGGGGTGAGGAAGAGGGGGTGAGGAAGAGGGGGTGAGAGAGAGAGGGAGAGAGAAAAATGGGGGAAGGGGGAAGAGAGAATTTCATTCACAAACCAGAGTCCTATTCCTAACCTCTTCTATCCCCTACAAACTGTTGTTCCAGACAAACAGCAGTCTTTCAATAACCCACTTTAAGATGGATGATTGCAGTACCAGAGTGGTGGGTTTGATTCCCAAATGAAACTAAATGTGCATGAGTCACTGTGGATAAATCTCCAAACACTGCCATCTCAGAAACGGACACAATGACCAGTGCTGCATGTCCATTAGCAACCAACAGGGGGCAGTATTCCACCAGTATAAAGACCATAAGGCCCAATAACAACAAAAAAGAAGCAGTAAACTGGGACATCGGTCTCACATCAGTAGTATTGTTGACTGAGGGATGACATAAGATGGCGCACCCTACACAGTGTACCAGAACAATAGCATTCTTCAGCACCTTCCTGTGTCCATGGGGCTCTGGGCATAGTTAGGCCACTACATAGGGTGTCCATGGGGCTCTGGGCATAGTTAGGCCACTACATAGGGTGTCCATGGGGCTCTGGGCATAGTTAGGCCACTACATAGGGTGTCCATGGGGCTCTGGGCATAGTTAGGCCACTACATAGGGTGTCCATGGGGCTCTGGGCATAATTAGGCCACTACATAGGGTGTCCATGGGGCTCTGGGCATAATTAGGCCACTACATAGGGTGTCCATGGGGCTCTGGGCATAATTAGGCCACTACATAGGGTGTCCATGGGGCTCTGGGCATAGTTAGGCCACTACATAGGGTGTCCATGGGGCTCTGGGCATAATTAGGCCACTACATAGGGTGTCCATGGGGCTCTGGGCATAGTTAGGCCACTACATAGGGTGTCCATGGGGCTCTGGGCATAATTAGGCCACTACATAGGGTGTCCATGGGGCTCTGGGCATAATTAGGCCACTACATAGGGTGTCCATGGGGCTCTGGGCATAATTAGGCCACTACATAGGGTGTCCATGGGGCTCTGGGCATAGTTAGGCCACTACATAGGGTGTCCATGGGGCTCTGGGCATAATTAGGCCACTACATAGGGTGTCCATGGGGCTCTGGGCATAGTTATGCCACTACATAGGGTGTCCATGGGGCTCTGGGCATAATTAGGCCACTACATAGGGTGTCCATGGGGCTCTGGGCATAATTAGGCCACTACATAGGGTGTCCATGGGGCTCTGGGCATAGTTAGGCCACTACATAGGGTGTCCATGGGGCTCTGGGCATAATTAGGCCACTACATAGGGTGTCCATGGGGCTCTGGGCATAGTTAGGCCACTACATAGGGTGTCCATGGGGCTCTGGGCATAATTAGGCCACTACATAGGGTGTCCATGGGGCTCTGGGCATAATTAGGCCACTACATAGGGTGTCCATGGGGCTCTGGGCATAATTAGGCCACTACATAGGGTGTCCATGGGGCTCTGGGCATAGTTAGGCCACTACATAGGGTGTCCATGGGGCTCTGGGCATAATTAGGCCACTACATAGGGTGTCCATGGGGCTCTGGGCATAGTTATGCCACTACATAGGGTGTCCATGGGGCTCTGGGCATAATTAGGCCACTACATAGGGTGTCCATGGGGCTCTGGGCATAATTAGGCCACTACATAGGGTGTCCATGGTGCTCTGGGCATAATTAGGCCACTACATAGGGTGTCCATGGGGCTCTGGGCATAATTAGGCCACTACATAGGGTGCTGTCATATTCCTTTTACCAGGTTCTTCTCTGCCAGAATCCTCCTCCTCTCCTCCTCCGCTCGCAGCTTCTCGCTCAGCGCCTCGTTCTCCAACGTGAGGTCCTGGATTTTCTCCTGTTGTGGGTGTGAGAGAGAAAGAGAAAGTGGTTGAGAGAGAGAGAGTTAAGTCAACGCTACAACAGTGTTCCTCCCTGATACTGAGTCTATAGAAGACATACGGAAGATAGTAGTATCTGTATTGGGTAAACGTGTTGGTAAGGCAGGGAGGGAGGCACAGGGAACATGGATCTTACAGTGAGAGTGGCCTCCGTTTCCTTTAGTGTTTTGTCCAGGTTCTCCAAGTCCTGTTCCAGGGTTTTCCTGAGTTCTGCAAAACAACAACAACAACAACAACACACACTGAGTCAATGGAGGAAAACTAGTCACTTATTCAACAATTAAAACACTTTGGATTAATCCTTTCTCATGTGAAAACCAACCAAGTGTGTGGATGCCTGAGATGGATGGATGGATTGATGGGTGGGTGGATGGGTGGATGGATGGATTGATGGGTGGGTGGATGGGTGGGTGGATGGATGGAAGGATTGATGGGTGGGTGGATGGATGGGTGGATGGATGGGTGGGTGGATGGAAGGATTGATGGGTGGGTGGATGGATGGATGGATGGGTGGGTGGATGGATGGGTGGATGGATGGGTGGAAGGATTGATGGGTGGGTGGATGGATGGGTGGGTGGATGGAAGGATTGATGGGTGGGTGGATGGATGGATGGATGGGGGTGGGTGGATGGAAGGATTGATGGGTGGGTGGATGGATGGAAGGATTGATGGGTGGGTGGATGGATGGAAGGATTGATGGGTGGGTGGATGCCTGAGATGGATGGATGGGTGGATGGATGGATGGAAGGATTGATGGGTGGGTGGATGGATGGATGGGTGGGTGGGTGGGTGGATGGATGGAAGGATTGATGGGTGGGTGGATGGATGGGTGGATGGATGGAAGGATTGATGGGTGGGTGGATGGATGGGTGGGTGGATGGAAGGATTGATGGGTGGGTGGATGGATGGGTGGGTGGATGGAAGGATTGATGGGTGGGTGGGTGGATGGATGGGTGGGTGGGTGGATGGATGGGTGGGTGGATGGAAGGATTGATGGGTGGGTGGATGGGTGGATGGATTGATGGGTGGGTGGATGGATGGATGGATGGTGGGTAGATGGATGGAAGGATTGATGGGTGGGTGGATGGATGGGTGGGTGGGTGGATGGAAGGATGGATGGGTGGGTTGAAACATGCATTTTAGGACAGAAGAATAGAGGGATGAATTTCAATGAGTTCTGTGAAGGTGTGTGGTTGTGTGTCCTCACCTTGGACAGCGGTGTCGTAGGACAGTCTGAGCGTGTCCATCTGCTGAGCGTGGCTGGCCTCAGAATTTCTCCTCAGAGTCTCCTGTCTGCTCCTCATCTCCTCCAGCTGACAGAGAGAAGAAGAAGAAAATGGATTTGATTGACCATTCTAATTCCATGGGCTCCTCTCAGTAACACAAGTACGCCATTACAAGCTGAGCATCAGTTATGGGGTGAATCTCAATAGTCCAAGGTTTCCTCTTTATACTTCAATTCATACTACTAATATCCCCCCCCCCACTATTATGACACATTTCAAATCAAAGCTTATTGGTTGCGTACACAGTTTATCAGGTGTTATAGCAGGTGCAGTGAAATGCTGGTGTCACCAGCTCCGAACAGCGCAGTTCAAATGAGAAATAATAGAATGAACTATGTGGAGAATCCAGTATTTAAATACACAGTGTGAAAGCAGCATAACAGAAACGAGAAGTCTTTTATGTCTCTATATACATAGGGCAGCAGCGTTGTGTGTGTGTCTGCATGTGTGTGTGTGCAGGAGTCTGCGTGTGTGCAGGAGTCTGCGTGTGTGTATGTGCAGGAGTCTGCGTGTGTGTGTGTGTGTGTATGTGCAGGAGTCTGCGTGTGTGTGTGTGTGTGTGTGTGTATGTGCAGGAGTCTGCGTGTGTGTGTGTGTATGTGCAGGAGTCTGCGTGTGTGTGTGTGTGTGTGTGTGTGTGTGTGTGTGTGTGTGTGTGTGTGTGTGTGTGTGCAGGAGTCTGCGTGTGTGTGTGTGTGCGCAGGAGTCTGCGTGTGTGTGTGTGTGCGCAGGAGTCTGCGTGTGTGTGTGTGTGCGCAGGAGTCTGCGTGTGTGTGTGTATGCGCAGGAGTCTGCGTGTGTGTGTGTATGCGCAGGAGTCTGCGTGTGTGTGTGTATGCGCAGGAGTCTGCGTGTGTGTGTGTGTGTGTGTGTATGTGCAGGAGTCTGCGTGTGTGTGTGTGTGTGTGTGTATGTGCAGGAGTCTGCGTGTGTGTGTGCGTGTATGTGCAGGAGTCTGCGTGTGTGTGTGTGTGCGTGTATGTGCAGGAGTCTACGTGTGTGTGTGTGTGCGTGTATGTGCAGGAGTCTGCGTGTGTGTGCGTGTATGTGCAGGAGTCTGCGTGTGTGTGTGTGTGTATGTGCAGGAGTCTGCGTGTGTGTGTGTGTGTGTGTGTGCAGGAGTCTGCGTGTGTGTGTGTGTGTGTGTGTGCAGGAGTCTGCGTGTGTGTGTGTGTGTGTGTGTGTGTGTGTGTGTGTGTGTGTGTGTGTGTGTGTGTGTGTGTGTGTGTGTGTGTGTGTGTGTGTGTGTGTGTGTGTGTGTGTGTGTGTGTGTGTATGTGCAGGAGTCTGCGTGTGTGTGTGTATGTGCAGGAGTCTGCGTGTGTATGAGGTGTGTGTTTTGTGCAGGAGTCTGCGTGTGTATGAGGTGTGTGTTTTGTGCGTGGGAGTAGGTGTGCTAAAAAGTATCTGATTTGGAACAAGCTGATGTGGATGATTTATCGCTAATTGAATTACCAGTTAGATGTGGGCCATAGAGGACTCAGGAAGTAATACTACGTGCCAATTCATATTCATCCATGCCGCCCCGTTCTACCGCTGATGACATCAGGGAGTAATAACCATGGCAACGGCCATAAATCTCGGGAAGCGTTTAGGGGCTGGGCGCTGTGTGTGGTGCGGTTGAGAGCCAGTGGAGTGTTTCAGAAGTGCTCGAGTGCTGTGTTCACGTGCTAGTCGGAACTAGGAAACTCCGACTTGCTAACAGGTTGTAGTTAAACACGTGCCCCGTTCAACCAGTTAGAAAGTTGAACATTTCAGAGCCCGGTCACCACAAGCCCGGTCACCGCCTCGACCACTGACCTGCTGCTCCATGAGGGCGCGGCATTTGTCCGCCTCCTCCTGATAGGCCTGGTGCACCTTGTCCCACTCTGCCTGGTAGAAGGCCTTGAGCCTCTCCTCCAGGCCGGTCAGCTCAGCCTGGTGATCCCTCTGGACCCTCCGCACCACCTCCTCCAGAGACACCCGCACCTCCTCCTTCTCCTTCTGCAGCCGCTCACAGCACTGGGACGAGGAGACTGGAGAGGGAGGGAGGGAGGGGGAGGAGAGGGAGGGAGGGAGGGGGAGGAGAGGGAGGGAGGGAGGGAGAGGAGAGGGAGGGAGGGAGGGAGAAAGAGAGAGACCATGTCATTGTCACTTTGTATTTTAGAATTCACTTTCAAAACACAATTACCCAGAATGAGGCTCTATGATAAATAATGACTCCACTGTAATAAGAGGGCGACAGCGTTGGAATAACATCTAACGGCCTATTGGTGTTTTGTAACAGCGTTGCATAAACACCAATAGGATGTGACCATCTGACGACGCACTGGAAAAATGCACGACTGTTCCAACATTGCGCAATCCGACCCCGACCTCTAATCCTGATCAGAATCATATGCACCCTTTCACTCAACACTTCACATGTCCGCTGAAAACTAAGGGCCAGATTCCAGGACCCATTAAACCAGGCCCTGAACTAAAAAGCCCCTTCAACAGCAGATCTCCATTGAACGTAATTGTTTTGCCCAACCAGGAGTAGAATTCATTTGGGTCTAGTAGGCTATAACCTACTTAAATCGACATCTAATGACAGGATTATATTTTAATACATATGTAATGATAGACCCATATATGTAATGATAATAGCAGATTCCCACAGCGCAGCACAGAGCAGCCTGGACAGTTGATATTTCCTCATATCCTCCCCTGTGGGATTAACTCTGAGGCCTGTTGCCACGGTGATGTTGTCATAAAGGCCGGCAGCTGTGAGCCGGTTAACAGACGGGTCCTGTCTTTATTATGGGGTAACTAACAGAAAGGGTGTGTGTGTGTGTGTGTGTGTGTGTGTGGATTAGGGGCAGGTGTGACTGGCATGTGGCCCCCGTATTATGACATCAGCGCTGCCCCCCACAAATTGTTTCATAACACGACATCATGGGTCAAGAAGGAACAAGGAAGGGAGCTGGAAAGAATGTGTATCTAAGGGCAGATCTAGGATCAGGATTTACTCAAGCATGTTACTGTAGCCATTATCAGCTCAAGATCAAATTGATCTAGGATCAGATTTAATGGGATAGTTCAGGATTTTAACAATGAATCCCCTTTATCTACTTCCCCAGATTAACATGAACTCGTGGATACCATTTCTATGTATCTGTGTCCAGTACGAAGGAAGTTGGAGGTCGTTTCACAAGCCAACGCTAACCAGCAGAGACATACAAAATGGTATCTATTAGTTCATCAGACTTCGGGGAAGTAGATCACGGGCTTCAATGCCAAACCTGAAATATCACCAACTTAAGCCACAAATTTGAACTGTGACCATTACCCACTCATTTTAAAGAGCCTAGAACTGTGAACTGCAAAACTGTCAGAAAGACAAATAAAATCCCTGAAGTCAGACTGACAATGTTCTTTCACTAGCTTGAAGAGAAACGTATTGACACAGGTTCTGCTGGTCAAACATACAGTAGACATAGCAGAGAGACTTGTTAGCACTTCTCAAAGTCTGACGTTAACAGACAGAGTTTTGAAGGAGGTGGTGAGAGTGAGATTCATACATTCCACAGTCATGTGTAAAAACAGGGGTCAAGGTTCAACAAGCACACCAAAGCCCCCGCTCATCAAACAGATGGTAGTCGATACATTTTCTGCTGAGGTTCGGTGGGAAAGAAAGTGCATCTATGCACGTGTTTGCTTTTAGGGGGAGAGGGCTTGGTAGGGCAGTTAAAGGGTGTGTCCGGGCTTACAGGAGGAGTGTGTGTTGAGACGGAATGGTTTTCACTGTGTAGTAAAAGTATTGTTTGTATAAACGTGTGCGAGAGAGAAAAGTGTGTGAAAGAAAAAAAAGACAGAATTGTAGTCGGAGTGTTGTGTGTGTGTGTGTGTGTCTATCATGCATGCGAGTGTGTGTGCCTGTCTGTTTAAAAGAGAAGGGGGCTTTCTAGCTCTCTATATCCCTGACAGCAGGCGGCCGTTGGTATTATTCATCAGAACCACATTGTACAGGCATTCCAACCAGATGCCTCTAAGGCATCTTGGCGAGGATTGACGAGGTCTGGCAGGACGTCTGAGACGGTCATGGGGGCACTTGGGTAAAGTGAAACGGCGCACGTTTCCTCTCCCTTTCGTAACACATTACAACATCTGGGGTCTGGGCCAAGTCGAAGGAACAGAACTGAACAAGCCCATTCCTCTGGAACGCCACTCTGATGTCATTGGCGGAACAGAACTGAATGCCTTGTAATGTTTGAAACACATCCAAAACAATGAGTGTTTCAACATGTTCACAAACACCTTCCCGCCTTGTTTGAAATGATCACCACTAAGACAAATGGAAAGCTGTAAGCTTGGATTCTATCACATATTATTGACCTATCCAGTCGTGTCAGATCAGGGATCATCTTGAAGAGAGGAAGGATGCATCTTTTTACAATTGGAAGTATTTGAAATTCTGGGGGAAACATGGATCGAAATGTTGTCAAAATGTCAGATTGCACTACAACTAAATTTGGCCCGCAGATGATTTTATTTGGCCCCCCCGTGTAAAATAAAATGTAATAGTGACTAGAAACACCAGCAAATCAGCTCCAAGTGATTTTTATTTTGTTCATAAGGATACCGAACGGATAATAGATATATGTGATTGTATCCAAATATAAGCAAGGTTTGAAATGATTGTGTTTTAGTCAAATATAATATCGGCAGTCTACAAAGTACTTGTAATTATGCTCTGGCCCCCTGACCATCTCCTTAAGAAAGAAATCGTCCCGCGGTGTGATCTAGTTGCTGATCCCTGCTCTACAACAACCAGACGTTTCTCCAGAATTAGAGTCTGAACATTTCCTCCTAAAGAGAACAACCCCCTTCCCTGACAAGCAGTTTCACAGCCCCCAAACCCATGATGTTAAGACTATTGTCCTGCCACGACAGTGATGTAGCAGGTCTCCATAAGGGTAAACAGAGAGGATGCTGCAGAGAGACTACCACTAACTACTGTTGGTGAATGCTTGGAGGGAAGACGTTAAGTCCTGCTTGAAGGAAGACTTTGGACAAAGGAGACGGTCTGTAATTATGAAGGCTTTATGACCGCTGCACGGGCTACCAATAACATCAGTTCAATGCATTTCCCTGACACGTGCAAACACACGTACTTGCATGCTAACAGGTGTACACACAGGCACACACATTTTTGCAAAACATGCCGAGGCTTGCATTCAGGCCTCCCAAATACAGCATGCCTAGGGGGTGGGGGCTAATAATGTCTACACAGAGGCAGAGAGTTGGCCAGCACACAGAGCTTTGGAAGGCAGTTGACGACCTGATAAGGCCTTAATGATAAGCCAACAGGTTAGGGAAATGAGAGTGAAAGAGGGAAGGTTCATTCACATTGAGTGTTGTAAAAAATAAAAAAAATAAAAAATAAAAAAACTTGTTGGCTTCACTCATAACGAGACAGAATTGTCAGATTAAATGTTTTCGTTGATCATTTTCTTATTTACAGATTTTCTGCTTCAGACAAACACTTGTGCTTCCTTGAGCAACCGACGTGCTGATAAATGTGCATATGTAAGAGGTAGACACGAGGTCGAGGGGTAGACACGAGGTCGAGGGGTAGACACGAGGTCGAGGGGTAGACACGAGGTCGAGGGGTAGACACGAGGTCGAGGGGTAGACACGAGGTCGAGGGGTAGACACGAGGTCGAGGGGTAGACACGAGGTCGAGGGGTAGACACGAGGTCGAGGGGTAGACACGAGGTCGAGGGGTAGACACGAGGTCGAGGGGTAGACACGAGGTCGAGGGGTAGACACGAGGTCGAGGGGTAGACACGAGGTCGAGGGGTAGACACGAGGTCGAGGGGTAGACACGAGGTCGAGGGGTAGACACGAGGTCGAGGGGTAGACACGAGGTCGAGGGGTAGACACGAGGTCGAGGGGTAGACATGCTTGAGGTGGTGTTTTTCTTACTGAGCTCATCGCGCAGGGTAGAAAGCTCCAGGGACAGTCCTTTCTTCAGCTTCAATGTCTCTTCACGCTGTTGGGGGGGAGACAGAGAGAGAGACAGAGAGAGAGACCATTAGTTATTAAGTCAATGGAAAAACTATTCCTAAACTATGTGAGACTTTCGTTTCAAGTGGAACCAGACAATCGTTTTGCGTCAGACATTATGACTCGACTGACAGTCATCTTTCCACAACTTCGTTCCTTGGCAACAATAGCTTCTTAGACTTCGAAAAATTACAGGCTTCAGTATGGTGACCTAATAACATATTCCTATAGGCGTGTCGAGGAATGCTGTAACTTCTAACAACAACCTACTACAACCTACATTAGCCCGCTGGGTAGGCTACAGAGACAGCACGTTTCTGAGAGCTGCATTTTCATAGCCTGGTCCCAGATCTGTTAGCGCCATCTGCCATCTTCTATGGTGCCGTAGGAGTTGACGAGACAGCACAAACGGATTTGGGAACCAAGCGAGCGTTTTCAGCAGCTGTCTCGACATCAGATACTGTTTTCCTTATGACACTGTATTCATATCACGCCGTTATCATACTGTGGAGAGACGACTTATAGGGTGACTTAGAAGTGACATTGGGCATCTTAGAAACAGGGAACACGTGCCATGAAAACTCACCTGACAGGCCTACGCATTAATAAGTAGATCGATTGAATCTAAAACACACACGCTTCCTCTCAGACGTCACGTACACAAATTCTCTCATGAACTTGATCATTCTTCTGGACTTACACTCTCATACATATCAACATTGTCTCAACATCCTGAAAGGATGGAAGGCTACACCCTGCACTAATCACACACACACACACACACACATACATTTCTCTAAAATGGTCAAACAGAGACGGTGCTATAATAAATGTTCACACTCTTTAAAACAGAGACACAACGATCACTGCATAACCGTCTCTATTTGACACATGGCATGATGCACACACACACACACACACTTTATAGTCATGAATCCAGTCGGTCAGCTGTAAGGATATAGAGAGAGATAGAAAGATAAAGAGATATAGAGAGAGAGATAGATAGAGAGAGAGATAGATAGAGAGATAGATAGAGATAGAGTGAGAGAGAAAGAGATATAGAGAGAGAGATAGATAGAGAGATAGAGAGAGAGATAGAGAGAGAGATAGATAGAGAGATAGATAGAGAGATAGATAGAGAGATAGATAGAGAGATAGATAGAGAGATATAGATAGATAAATAGAGAGATAGATAGAGAGAGATAGAGAGATAGATAGAGATAGAGTGAGAGAGAAAGAGATATAGAGAGAGAGATAGATAGAGAGATAGAGAGAGAGATAGAGAGAGAGATAGATAGAGAGATAGATAGAGAGATAGATAGAGAGATAGATAGAGAGATAGATAGAGAGATAGATAGAGAGATATAGATAGATAAATAGAGAGATAGATAGAGAGAGATAGAGAGATAGATAGAGATAGAGTGAGAGAGATAAAGAGATATAGAGAGAGATAGATAGATAAATAGAGAGATAGAGAGATAGATAGAGATAGAGTGAGAGAGATAAATAGAGAGATAAATAGAGAGATAGAGAGATAGATAGAGATAGAGTGAGAGAGATAAAGAGATAGAGAGAGATAGATAGATAGATAAATAGAGAGAGAGAGATAGATAGATAGATAAATAGAGAGAGAGAGATAGATAGATAGATAAATAGAGAGATAGATAGAGATAGAGAGAGATAGAGAGAGATAGAGATAGAGAGAGATAGAGAGAGATAGATAGATAAATAGAGAGATAAAGGCCAAACAGCCGCCAACAGATGCGCAAAACAAAAACAACAAAAATAAAGCAAACGGAGCGAGAAAGAAAGAGTGAAAAGAAGAGAGAGAGAAAACAAACACACCTTGCCTTTCTTTCTGGTATGTGGAGGAGTCTTCAGGCAGGCTTTGCTGCCAGAGGAGCCCATGTTATTCCCCCTGGGCTGCTGATGGGCCAAGTGCTACATCTAGGAGCTCCACTACAATGTGCCTGGTCAGAACCTCCCCCTCTCCAACCACCTCTACCACTCCACTCTCTCGCTTGCTCAGGAAACTGGTCTGTCTACATCAAATAAACCTCCCTCCCTCTCCCTCTCCAAGGAGTACTCAGCACATCAAGCCCTGCCTAGCAGTACCTCCCCACCTCCAACCCAGCCGCCCTTGGCCAAGCTCCAGCCCACATATATTTCCCCTAGAGACAGGGCCTGGAGCTGGGGGTCTGGGGGGAGAGGGCTAGATGAGCGTGAGGTCAGGCTGGGCTAAGGCCCTCTGCTCTGGGCCTCGGGGGCTGCGTGGTCAAGCCTCTCTGGTTCCTTTAACCTTTAAAAAGAGCCAGTGGTTGTACAGTACATGTGTCTGTGGGGCTAATCCATTCATAAACATTAGCAGCACTAACAACACTCACTAGATTCTACTTTTCAAAGACATGACCTATAGGGAATCAAATAGAGCTTGGCCATTGCCTATTAGTTTGCCTGCTACATAGTTACAGTGGAGATTGTTTATTTTTTATTTTATTTCACCTTTATTTAGCCAGGTAGGCAAGTTGAGACCAAGTTCTCATTTACAATTGTGACTTGGCCAAGATAAAGCAAAGCAGTTCGACACAAACAACGACACAGAGTTACACATGGGATAAACAAACATACAGTCAATAATACAGTTTAAACAAGTCTATATACGATGTGAGCAAGTGAGGTGAGATAAGGGAGGTAAAGGCAAAAAAAAGGCCATGGTGGCAAAGTAAATACAATATAGCAAGTAAAACACTGGAATGGTAGATTTGCAGTGGAAGAATGTGCAAAGTAGAAATACAAATAATGGGGTGCAAAGGAGAAAAATAAATAAATAAAATAAATACAGTAGGGAAAGAGGTAGTTGTTTGGGCTAAATTATAGGTGGGCTATGTACAGGTGCAGTAATCTGTGAGCAGCTCTGACAGCTGGTGCTTAAAGCTAGTGAGGGAGACAAGTGTTTCCAGTTTCAGAGATTTTTGTAGTTCGTTCCAGTCATTGGCAGCAGGGAACTGGAAGGAGAGGCGACCAAAGAAAGAATTGGTTTTGGGGGTGACTAGAGAGATATACCTGCTGGAGCGTGTGCTACAGGTGGGTGATGCTATGGTGACCATCGAGCTGAGATAAGGGGGGACTTTACCTAGCAGGGTCTTGTAGATGACATGGAGCCAGTGGGTTTGGCGACGAGTATGAAGCGAGGGCCAGCCAACGAGAGCGTACAGGTCGCAATGGTGGGTAGTATATGGGGCTTTGGTGACAAAACGGATTGCACTGCGATAGACTGCATATTATTTGTTGAGTAGGGTGTTGGAGGCTATTTTGTAAATGACATCACCGAAGTCGAGGATTGGTAGGATGGTCAGTTTTACGAGGGTATGTTTGGCAGCATGAGTGAAGAATGTTTTGTTGTGAAATAAGAAGCCAATTCTAGATTTAACTTTGGATTGGAGATGTTTGATGTGGGTCTGGAAGGAGAGTTTACAGTCTAACCAGATGCTCAAACTGCTGTGGTATAGCAGAGTCCTATTAGACCTAATCAACTGTTTTTTATGCCACCTTTGACTCGTGTCCTTCACGTCAAAGCTGGCTAATCCATCCCATTTCTGGCTTGGATTGCACTGTAGAATCTTCTACGTGGCGCTTTCAAGTGGTCTCTGCAGGCCAAGACAGCACTGGCATTCTCCTTTTAGATTAGACTCACACAAATACAGAGTCTGGCACTGTAGAGTCAATAGAAGGCTTATAATGCCATAAGTGTGGAGATATTTCACTGCCAAGACTCTCTAAATATACTCCTAGCTAGCCAGATGCTAGCCAGGAAATCTTCCCTATGACGGAAATGTACTCGGATGGAGGGATGAGACAGGAGGGCTATTCTCCACTCGTTTACAGCTCAGAGGATTCATCCCTCCTTCACAATCATCCACACTATTACACTACAAGTCAACACAGTATGTACACCAGGAGATATCCACGTAGTCTAATCTAAAATAACTGATGGCACCAGATCATGGGTGTGTTCATTAGGCACCAAATGGGAGAAAACATACTGAAACAGGTAGGGACTATAACAAGGCTTTAGGTTCCCCCCCCCAAACGCTTCACTAATATGTGCCCTTATGAATGCGACCTGGGTTTATCTAGGGGGGCATTTTAAATATAATTGTACTAATCACTCATTAGTATTACTACTCTGTTAGAGAGTTTTAAGTTTGCTCTCGTCTTTAGTTGGCTTGACATCCTCTACTACATTCAGAGAGCTCATTGCTGTTCCTCAGATAGGAACCTCTCTTCTCCCTCTATCAGGAGGATTACGGTAAGGCTCAAAGCTAGGGGGCGGGGTTATTGATTCCCCAGATGTACAGCTCACAGGTGATGTGGTGGAACGCAACAGACTCCCTTTACCCTTCTCTCCCCGCCTGCAGGGAGGCTTGAAACTGCAGCCGGTGCATTAGTCCCTCTCTCCTCCCCAATCCCTCCTCCATTTCTCTCCCTCCCCCGTCTCCCCTTCAATCCATCTCTCCAATCAATAGAAAGCCAGAAAAGCATTCCAGAGCTGTCTGTCTTCTCCACAGAGGGGTGTTCGGTTAGAAAGTGGAAAAGGAAACCAACCGGACTGAAGCAGGAATCCCTTGACTTGATGCAGTACTTGACACAACGAATGATTTCCTTAACTTGATACAGAAACCAACGTTGTCTGATTCAGAACAGCATAGTGGAGATGATTTTCTACTATCTAAATGACCGCTCAGTTCACAGTCTGTCACAGAACAGCACCTGTGGAGGAGTGAATGTTGTGGAAGGTGAAACCACATGGTTGTTCTTTTCTCTAGGAGATGAAACCAGGTTTACAGGAGATAGTGATGGGAGAGAACACAGTCTATCACACCACTCAGACAGAGAGATAGTGATGGGAGAGAACACAGTCTATCACACCACTCAGACAGAGAGATAGTGATGGGAGAGAACACAGTCTATCACACCACTCAGACAGAGAGAACACAGTCTATCACACCACTCAGACAGAGAGATAGTGATGGGAGAGAACACAGTCTATCACACTACTCAGACAGAGAGAACACAGTCTATCACACCACTCAGACAGAGAGATAGTGATGGGAGAGAACACAGTCTATCACACCACTCAGACAGAGAGATAGTGATGGGAGAGAACATAGTCTATCACACCACTCAGACAGAGAGATAGTGATGGGAGAGAACACAGTCTATCACACCACTCAGACAGAGAGAACACAGTCTATCACACCACTCAGACAGAGAGATAGTGATGGGAGAGAACACAGTCTATCACACCACTCAGACAGAGAGATAGTGATGGGAGAGAACACAGTCTATCACACCACTCAGACAGAGAGATAGTGATGGGAGAGAACACAGTCTATCACACCACTCAGACAGAGAGATAGTGGTGGGAGAGAACACAGTCTATCACACCACTCAGACAGAGAGAACACAGTCTATCACACCACTCAGACAGAGAGATAGTGATGGGAGAGAACACAGTCTATCACACCACTCAGACAGAGAGATAGTGATGGGAGAGAACACAGTCTATCACACCACTCAGACAGAGAGATAGTGATGGGAGAGAACACAGTCTATCACACCACTCAGACAGCGAGATAGTGATGGGAGAGAACACAGTCTATCACACCACTCAGACAGAGAGATAGTGATGGGAGAGAACACAGTCTATCACACCACTCAGACAGAGAGATAGTGATGGGAGAGAACACAGTCTATCACACCACTCAGACAGAGAGATAGTGATGGGAGAGAACACAGTCTATCACACCACTCAGACAGAGAGATAGTGGTGGGAGAGAACACAGTCTATCACACCACTCAGACAGAGAGATAGTGATGGGAGAGAACACAGTCTATCACACCACTCAGACAGAGAGATAGTGATGGGAGAGAACACAGTCTATCACACCACTCAGACAGAGAGATAGTGATGGGAGAGAACACAGTCTATCACACCACTCAGACAGCGAGAGAGTGATGGGAGAGAACACAGTCTAACACCACTCGGACACAGACAGACGGTGTGTGTTAATGTGAAGCTCAGTGTGTGTAACACCTCTGGTCAGGTAGGGTCAGCAGACGGTAGGCGTGGTCAACATCACATCACAAGGCTGTAGACCACCCTTCCCTCCATCTCCATGTATCCATCTTTGCCTCCCTCCCTACCCCCCCTCCTTTAAACACATAACCGTGATGTTACAGTTCTTCATTCATACCAGATGTGGGGTAGCATATCAGATACAACTGGGACTTGCTGTCATGTTGTAAGTGTGAGGAGAAACTAAGGACCAAATCAGCTTTAGGACATGGTAGAGAGAATGAGAGAGAGAGAATGAAAGAGAGGGAGAGAGAGAGAGACGGAGAGAGAGAGGGAGAGAGACGGAGAGAGAATGAAAGAGAGAATCTGGGGAAAAAGGTTGTGAGCTGCACATTCCCTAGCCAGTTGTCATACAGATGAAGAATTTGAAAAGTTCACTATGCCCCCATAAAACTGTTAAAGCAAGGTGAGCCAGTATACTTTATAAACGCCCAGGGATTTCGGCGCCTGGAGCAGATTATCACTGCTATTCCAAACATGTTCCTGCCGTACCAGAACAATTAAAAGTATGACAAAGATTGATGTGGAATTGCCTGTCATGAAAGGATTTACAGAGTAGTGAAACCTCACTCTCTCTCTGTGTTAGTAGATTCTGGTCTATAATTCGTTTCCAAACGTTCGTCCTGAAGACAGAGGAGGGTAAAGATCTCTGCAAATATTTACACAGCAGCCTATTCAAGTCCGGGATTCTGTGAGTGACAGGCGGTATTATCCACACAAGCCACACCCACTCGCCTGGCTGGACCAATCGCTGGCTTAAAACACTGATAGAACACACCCTCAAAAGACATGAACCAGGAACTCAGTTTGGTTCAACAGGATCCTCGTCTAAGAAAGCCAAAGCCACGTATAGATGGACACTATATAAGATATGGATGAGATTTTGTAGGATATTGATAGGGGATAGCAGTGTCATGATTGAGAGGCTGCTTTTGACTGGTGGCAGTCACACACACACACACACACACACACACACACACACACACACACACACACACACACACACACACACACACACACACACACACACACACACACACACACACACACACACACACACACACACACAGAACTGCTTGTTTTAGTAGTGGACAACAGAAGACCACAGATACTTCATGCATGCAGCCATCCACATTCAGCCAACCACAGCGTACCGTTGACACCCACTCATCAATAGTCATACATAGTTCTGGATGGAAAGGTCCTGTGTATTTGATGACAGCCATGGACCCTAAATGGTGAGTGGGTGTGGTGAGATTTTACGGTCCTTCCTGCCTCCTCCTCCTCAGTCATGTAAACAGAAGCTCTGCAAGTCAACCAACCAACACCCACTAGATCTATATTGCTACATGAATAATATCCATGGCACCACTCAAACACACACAGAGGACAGATCTGGTTCTCTGCCCTCTATAACAACAAGGCCATAGTTACTACAATAGACAGAGGACATTCCTTTCAGCTCACCAAGCACCTAACTACAACAAACAAAACAAATCACATTTTATGTCACATGCGCCGACTACAACAGGTGTTACCTTACCGTGAAATGCTTACTTTACAAGCCCTTCATTAACAAATAATCCAGTGAAGAAAATATTGACTAAATAAACAAAACAAAAACAAATAATAATAACAATTACGAGGCTGTATACAGGGGGTACCGGTACCAAGTCTATGTGGAGGCTGTATACAGGGGGTACCGGTACCAAGTCTATGTGGAGGCTGTATACAGGGGGTACCGGTACCAAGTCAATGTGGAGGCTGTATACAGGGGGTACCGGTACCAAGTCAATGTGCGAGGGTACAGGTTAATCCAGGTCATTTGTACATGTAGGTAAGGATAAAGTGACAGAACAGCACACCAAGGTGCAGTAAAACCCAGACATATTCCTGTGTTACCTCGGTGAAGAGGTGCTGCACCACGGTAGCCAGGGCCTCTATCCGACGGTTGCCCTGCTCCAGGAGCCGTCGGAGCTGCTGAAGGCTCTGGTTCTTCTTCTCACACTGGGCACGGTACTGGGCCACCGTGGCCGGCTTAGCCTCCACTAGAGCCCGGGCCGTGCGGGATGCCGAGACCACTGGTCCCTGGACTGGGAGAGGGACGGCAGGGACTGGGACCAGGTCTGGTTGGGGCGGCTGGGGTTGGCTGGGTCCTCCTACCTGAGTAGTGGTGCTGGTCTGGGAGAGGGTCCTCGCCAACGGCGCCCCCCGAGCCTTGTTCTTGTCCACTGAAAGAGAGCAAGGTCGGTTGAGTGTGCTGGCCAGGACGTTTAGCATGGTCTCTCGCATTCCACTCTCCACAACATAGAAACACAACATACACACTAGCATGCAGGAGGATACGCCTAAAGGTCTCTGAGCAGACACCGACTGAAACCCCAGTGGAGCTAAGAAACAGTGCAGCAGTGCATGCTGGGATAGCTTTGTAATGATGGGCCCGAGGTAGAATCCAAGGATCCATTAGGAGTGCATTAGCATCAAGCCACAGTGCAGTTAGGAGACAAAACCATCCACTCCCTCCCTTTCTCCGTCCATCTCTCTCCCCCTCCCTTTCTCCGTCCATCTCTCTCCCCCTCCCTTTCTCCGTCCATCTCTCTCCCCCTCCCTTTCTCCGTCCATCTCTCTCCCCCGTCCCTTTCTCCCTTTCTCCCATCTCTCTCCCCCTCCCTTTCTCCGTCCATCTCTCTCCCCCTCCCTTTCTCCGTCCATCTCTCTCCCCCTCCCTTTCTCCGTCCCTCTCTCTCCCCCCCCTTTCTCCGTCCCTCTCTCTCCCCCTTTCTCCTTTCTCCGTCCCTCTCTCTCCCCCTCCTTTCTCCGTCCATCTCTCCCCCTCCCTTTCTCCGTCCATCTCACTCCCCCTCCCTTTCTCCGTCCATCTCACTCCCCCTCCCTTTCTCCGTCCATCTCACTCCCCCTCCCTTTCTCCGTCCCTCTCTCTCCCCTCCCTTTCTCCGTCCCTCTCTCTCCCCCTCCCTTTCTCCGTCCCTCTCTCCCCCCTCCCTTTCTCCGTCCCCCTCCCTTTCTCCGTCCCTCTCTCTCCCCCTCCCTTTCTCCGTCCCTCTCTCTCCCCCTCCCTTTCTCCGTCCATCTCACTCCCCCTCCCTTTCTCCGTCCATCTCACTCCCCCTCCCTTTCTCCGTCCATCTCACTCCCCCTCCCTTTCTCCGTCCATCTCACTCCCCCTCCCTTTCTCCGTCCATCTCTCTCCCCCTCCCTTTCTCCGTCCCTCTCTCTCCCCTCCCTTTCTCCGTCCCTCTCTCTCCCCCTCCCTTTCTCCGTCCCTCTCTCTCCCCCTCCTTTCTCCGTCCCTCTCTCTCCCCCCTCCCTTTCTCCGTCCCTCTCTCTCCCCCTCCCTTTCTCCGTCCCTCTCTCTCCCCCTCCCTTTCTCCGTCCCTCTCTCTCCCCCTCCCTTTCTCCGTCCCTCTCTCCCCCCCTTTCTCCGTCCATCTCTCCCCCTCCATCTCTCTCCCCCTCCCTTTCATCCCTCTCCCCCTCCCTTTCTCCGTCCATCTCTCCCCCCATCCTTTCTCCGTCCATCTCTCTCCCCCTCCTTTCTCCGTCCATCTCTCTCCCCCTCCCTTTCTCCGTCCCTCTCTCTCCCCCTCCCTTCTCTCCCCCCTCCCTCTCTCTCCCCCTCCCTTTCTCCGTCCATCTCTCCCCCCCCTTCTCCCCTCCCTTTCTCCGTCCATCTCTCCCCCTCCCCTCCCTTTCTTTCTCCGTCCCTCTCTCCCCCCTCCTTTCTTTCCCTCTCTCTCCCCCTCCCTTTCCCCCTCTCTCTCCCCCTCCCTTTCTCCGTCCCTCTCTCTCCCCCTCCCTTTCTCCGTCCCTCTCTCTCCCCTCCCTTTCTCCGTCCCTCTCTCTCCCCCTCCCTTTCTCCGTCCATCTCTCCCCCTCCATCCTCTCTCCCTCCCTTTCATCCCTCTCTCTCCCCTCCCTCTCTCCCCCTCCCTTTCTCCGTCCATCTCTCTCCCCTCCCTTTCTCCGTCCATCTCTCTCCCCCTCCCTTTCTCCGTCCATCTCTCTCCCCCTCCCTTTCTCCGTCCATCTCTCTCCCCCTCCCTTTCTCCGTCCATCTCTCTCCCCCTCCCTTTCTCCGTCCATCTCTCTCCCCCTCCCTTTCTCCGTCCATCTCTCTCCCCCTCCCTTTCTCCGTCCATCTCTCCCCCTCCCTTTCTCCGTCCATCTCTCCCCCTCCCTTTCTCCGTCCATCTCTCCCCCTCCCTTTCTCCGTCCATCTCTCTCCCCTCCCTTTCTCCGTCCATCTCTCCCCCTCCATCTCTCTCCCCCCTCCCTTTCTCCGTCCCTCTCTCTCCCCCTCCCTTTCTCCGTCCCTCTCTCTCCCCCTCCTTTCTCCGTCCCTCTCTCCCCCTTCTTTCTCCGTCCATCTCTCCCCCTCCATCTCTCTCCCCCTCCCTTTCATCCCTCTCCCCCCCTCCCTCTCTCCCCCTCCCTTTCTCCGTCCATCTCTCTCCCCCTCCCTTTCTCCGTCCATCTCTCTCCCCCTCCCTTTCTCCGTCCATCTCTCTCCCCTCCTTTCTCCGTCCATCTCTCCCCCTCCTTTCTCCGTCCATCTCTCCCCCTCCCTTTCTCCGTCCATCTCTCTCCCCCTCCCTTTCTCCGTCCATCTCTCTCCCCCTCCCTTTCTCCGTCCATCTCTCTCCCCCTCCCTTTCTCCGTCCATCTCTCTCCCCCTCCCTTTCTCCGTCCATCTCTCCCCCTCCCTTTCTCCGTCCATCTCTCTCCCCTCCCTTTCTCCGTCCATCTCTCCCCCTCCATCTCTCTCCCCCTCCCTTTCATCCCTCTCCCCCTCCCTTTCTCCGTCCATCTCTCTCCCCTCCCTTTCTCCCCCTCCCTTTCTCCGTCCATCTCTCTCCCCCTCCCTTTCTCCGTCCATCTCTCTCCCCCTCCCTTTCTCCCCCTCCCTCTCCCCCTCCCTTTCTCCCCCTCCCTTTCTCCCCCTCCCTTTCTCCGTCCATCTCTTCTCCCTTTCTCCGTCCATCTCTCTCCCCTCCCTTTCTCCGTCCATCTCTCCCCCTCCCTTTCTCCCCCCCCTTTCTCCCCTCCCTCTCCCCCTCCCTTTCTCCGTCCCTCTCTCCCCCTCCCTTTCTCCGTCCATCTCTCTCCCCCTCCCTTTCTCCGTCCCTCTCTCTCCCCCTCCTTTCTCCCCCTCCCTCTCTCTCCCCCTCCCTTTCTCCGTCCATCTCCCCCTCCCTTTCTCCCCCTCTCTCTCCCCCTCCCTTTCTCCGTCCATCTCTCCCCCCTTTCCCTCCCTCTCCCCCCCTCCCTTTCTCCGTCCCTCTCTCTCCCCCCCCTTTCTCCGTCCCTCTCTCCCCCTCCCTTTCTCCGTCCCTCTCTCTCCCCCTCCCTTTCTCCGTCCATCTCTCTCCCCCTCCCTTTCTCCGTCCCTCTCTCTCCCCCTCCCTTTCTCCGTCCCTCTCTCTCCCCCTCCCTTTCTCCGTCCCTCTCTCCCCCTCCCTTTCTCCCTCTCTCCCCCTCCTTTCTCCTTTCTCCGTCCCTCTCTCTCCCCCTCCCTTTCTCCGTCCCTCTCTCTCCCCCCTCCCTTTCTCCGTCCCTCTCTCTCCCCTCCCTTTCTCCGTCCCTCTCTCTCCCCCTCCCTTTCTCCGTCCCTCTCTCTCCCCCTCCCTTTCTCCGTCCCTCTCTCTCCCCTCCCTTTCTCCGTCCCTCTCTCTCCCCCCCTCCCTTTCTCCGTCCCTCTCTCCCCCTCCCTTTCTCCGTCCCTCTCTCCCCCTCCCTTTCTCCGTCCCTCTCTCCCCCTCCCTTTCTCCGTCCATCTCTCCCCTCCATCTCTCCCCCTCCCTTTCATCCCTCTCTCCCCCTCCCTTTCTCCGTCCATCTCTCTCCCCCTCCCTTTCTCCGTCCATCTCTCTCCCTCCCTCCCTTTCTCCGTCCATCTCTCTCCCCCTCCCTTTCTCCGTCCATCTCTCCCCCTCCATCTCCTCCCCCCCTTTCTCCGTCCCTCTCTCCCCCTCCCTTTCTCCGTCCCTCTCTCCCCCCTCCCTTTCTCCGTCCATCTCTCCCCCTCCATCTCTCTCCCCCTCCCTTTCATCCCTCTCTCTCCCCTCCCTTTCTCCGTCCATCTCTCTCCCCCTCCCTTTCTCCGTCCCTCTCTCTCCCCCTCCCTTTCTCCGTCCATCTCTCTCCCCCTCCATCTCTCTCCCCCTCCCTTTCTCCGTCCATCTCTCTCCCCCTCCCTTTCTCCGTCCATCTCTCTCCCCCTCCCTTTCTCCGTCCATCTCTCTCCCCCTCCCTTTCTCCGTCCATCTCTCTCCCCCTCCTTTCTCCGTCCATCTCTCCCCCTCCCTTTCTCCGTCCATCTCTCTCCCCTCCCTTTCTCCGTCCATCTCTCTCCCCCTCCCTTTCTCCGTCCATCTCTCTCCCCCTCCCTTTCTCCGTCCATCTCTCTCCCCCATCCTCCCTTTCTCCGTCCATCTCTCTCCCCTCCCTTTCTCCGTCCATCTCTCTCCCCCTCCCTTTCTCCGTCCATCTCTCTCCCCCTCCCTTTCTCCGTCCATCTCTCTCCCCCTCCCTTTCTCCGTCCATCTCTCTCCCCCTCCCTTTCTCCGTCCATCTCTCTCCCCCTCCCTTTCTCCGTCCATCTCTCCCCTCCATCTCTCTCCCCCTCCCTTTCATCCCTCTCTCCCCCCTCCCTTTCTCCGTCCATCTCTCTCCCTCCTTTCTCCCCCTCCCTTTCTCCGTCCATCTCTCTCCCCCTCCCTTTCTCCGTCCATCTCTCTCCCCTCCCTTTCTCCGTCCATCTCTCTCCCCCTCCCTTTCTCCCCCTCCCTCTCCCCCCTCCCTTTCTCCCCCTCCCTTTCTCCCCCTCCCTTTCTCCGTCCATCTCTCTCCCCCTCCCTTTCTCCGTCCATCTCTCTCCCCCTCCCTTTCTCCGTCCCTCTCTCTCCCCCCCCCTTTCTCCGTCCATCTCTCCCCCCCCCCTCCATCTCTCTCCCCCTCCCTTTCTCCGTCCATCTCTCCCCTCCCCTTTCTCCCCCTCCCTTTCTCCGTCCCTCTCTCTCCCCCTCCCTTTCTCCGTCCCTCTCTCTCCCCCTCCCTTTCTCCGTCCCTCTCTCTCCCCCTCCCTTTCTCCGTCCCTCTCTCTCCCCCTCCTTTCTCCGTCCCTCTCTCCCCCTCCCTTTCTCCGTCCATCTCTCTCCCCCTCCCTTTCTCTCCCCTCCCTTTCTCCGTCCCTCTCTCTCCCCCTCCTTTCTCCGTCCCTCTCTCTCCCCTCCCTTTCTCCGTCCTCTCTCTCCCCCTCCCTTTCTCCGTCCCTCTCTCTCCCCCTCCCTTTCTCCGTCCCTCTCTCCCCCTCCCTTTCTCCGTCTTTCTCCCCCCCTCCCTTTCTCTCCCTTTCTCCGTCCTCTCCTTTCTCCGTCCATCTCTCCCCCCTCCCTTTCTCCGTCCATCTCTCCCCCTCCTTTCTCCGTCCATCTCTCTCCCCCTCCCTTTCTCCGTCCATCTCTCTCCCCCTCCCTTTCTCCGTCCATCTCTCTCCCCCTCCCTTTCTCCGTCCATCTCTCTCCCCTCCCTTTCTCCGTCCATCTCTCTCCCCCTCCCTTTCTCCGTCCATCTCTCCCCCCTCCCTTTCTCCGTCCATCTCTCCCCCTCCCTTTCTCCGTCCATCTCTCCCCCTCCCTTTCTCCGTCCATCTCTCTCCCCTCCCTTTCTCCGTCCTCTCCCCTCCCCTCCGTCCCTCTTCTCCGTCTCCGTCCATCTCTCCCCCCTCCCTTTCTCCGTCCATCTCTCTCCCCCTCCCTTTCTCCGTCCATCTCTCTCCCCCTCCCTTTCTCCGTCCATCTCTCTCCCCCTCCTTTCTCCGTCCATCTCTCTCTCTCCCCCCTCCTTTCTCCGTCCATCTCTCTCCCCCTCCCTTTCTCCGTCCATCTCTCTCCCCTCCCTTTCTCCGTCCATCTCTCTCCCCCTCCTTTCTCCGTCCATCTCTCTCCCCCTCCCTTTCTCCGTCCATCTCTCTCCCCCTCCCTTTCTCCGTCCATCTCTCCCCCTCTCTCCCCCTTTTCTCCGTCCATCTCTCTCCCCTCCCCCGTCCATCTTCTCCCCCTCCATCTCTCCGTCCCTCTCTCCCTTTCTCCGTCCATCTCTCTCCCCCTCCCTTTCTCCGTCCATCTCTCTCCCCCCTCCCTTTCTCCGTCCATCTCTCCCCCCTCCCTTCCCCCATCCCCTCCGTCCATCTCTCTCCCCCTCCCTTTCTCCGTCCATCTCTCCCCCCTCCCTTTCTCCGTCCATCTCTCTCCCCCCCTTTCTCCGTCCATCTCTCCCCCCTCCCTTTCTCCGTCCATCTCTCTCTCCCCCTCCCTTTCTCCGTCCATCTCTCTCCCCTCCCTTTCTCCGTCCATCTCTCTCCCCCTCCCTTTCTCCGTCCATCTCTCTCCCCCTCCCTTTCTCCGTCCATCTCTCTCCCCTCCCTTTCTCCGTCCATCTCTCTCCCCTCCCATCTTCTCCCCCTCCCTTTCTCCGTCCATCTCTCCCCCTCCTTTTCTCCGTCCATCTCTCTCCCCCTCCCTTTCTCCGTCCATCTCTCTCCCCCTCCCTTTCTCCGTCCATCTCTCTCCCCCCCTCCCTTTCTCCGTCCATCTCTCTCCCCCTCCCTTTCTCCGTCCATCTCTCTCCCCCTCCCTTTCTCCGTCCATCTCTCCCCTCCCTTTCTCCGTCCATCTCTCTCCCCCTCCCTTTCTCCGTCCATCTCTCCCCTCCCTCCTCCTCCCCCTTTTCTCCGTCCATCTCTCTCCCCTCCCTTTCTCCGTCCATCTCTCTCCCCCTCCTTTCTCCGTCCATCTCTCTCCCCCTCCCTTTCTCCGTCCATCTCTCTCCCTCCTTTTCTCCGTCCCTCTCTCTCCCCCTCCCTTTCTCCGTCCATCTCTCCCCCTCCCTTTTCTCCGTCCATCTCTCCCCCTTTCTCCCCTCCCTTTCTCCGTCCATCTCTCCCCCTCCCTTTCTCCGTCCCTCTCTCCCCCCTCCCTTTCTCCGTCCATCTCTCTCCCCTCCCTTTCTCCGTCCCTCTCTCTCCCCCTCCCTTTCTCCGTCCATCTCTCCCCTCCCTTTCTCTCCGTCCCTCCCTTTCTCCGTCCATCTCTCTCCCCCTCCCTTTCTCCGTCCATCTCTCTCCCCCTCCCTTTTTCTCCGTCCATCTCTCTCCCCCTCCCTTTCTCCGTCCATCTCTCTCCCCCTCCCTTTCTCCGTCCCTCTCTCTCCCCCTCCTTTCTCCGTCCATCTCTCCCCCCTTTCTCCGTCCATCTCTCTCCCCCTCCCTTTCTCCGTCCATCTCTCTCCCCCCTCCCTTTCTCCGTCCCTCTCTCTCCCCCCTCCCTTTCTCCGTCCCTCTTTCTCTCCCCTCCCCCTTTCTCCGTCCCTCTCTCCCCCTCCCTTTCTCCGTCCCTCTCTCCCCCTCCCTTTCTCCGTCCCTCTCTCTCCCCCCCTTTCTCCGTCCATCTCTCCCCCTCCATCTCTCTCCCCCTCCCTTTCTCCGTCCATCTCTCTCCCCTCCCTTTCTCCGTCCATCTCTCTCCCCCTCCCTTTCTCCGTCCATCTCTCTCCCCCCCTCCCTTTCTCCGTCCATCCATCTCTCCCCCTCCCTTTCTCCGTCCCTCTCCTCTCCCCCTCCCTTTCTCCGTCCATCTCTCCCCCTCCTTTCTCCGTCCATCTCTCCCCCTCCCTTCTCCCCCTCCCCCTTTCTCCGTCCCTCTCTCCCCCTCCCTTTCTCCGTCCCTCTCTCTCCCCTCCCTTTCTCCGTCCCTCCATCTCTCCCCCTTTCTCCGTCCCTCTCTCTCCCCTCCTTTCTCCGTCCCTCTCTCTCCCCCTCCCTTTCTCCGTCCCTCTCTCTCCCCCATCCTCTCTCCCTCCCTTTCTCCCCCTCCCTCTCTCCATCCCCCTCCCTTTCTCCGTCCATCTCTCCCCCTCCCCTTTCTCCGTCCCTTCTCTCCCTTTCCCGTCCATCTCTCTCCCCCTCCCTTTCTCCGTCCATCTCTCTCCCCCTCCCTTTCTCCGTCCCTCTCTCTCCCCCCCCCTTTCTCCGTCCATCTCTCCCCCCTCCATCTCTCTCCCCCCCTTTCTCCGTCCATCTCTCCCCCTCCCTTTCTCCCCCTCCCTTTCTCCGTCCCTCTCTCTCCCCTCCCTTTCTCCGTCCCTCTCTCTCCCCCTCCCTTTCTCCGTCCCTCTCTCTCCCCCTCCCTTTCTCCCCCCCTTTCTCCGTCCCTCTCTCCCCCTCCCTTTCTCCGTCCATCTCTCCCCCCCCCTTTCTCCGTCCATCCTCCCTCCCTTTCTCCGTCCATCTCTCTCCCCCTCCCTTTCTCCGTCCATCTCTCTCCCCCTCCCTTTCTCCGTCCATCTCTCTCCCCCTCCCTTTCTCCGTCCATCTCTCTCCCCCTCCCTTTCTCCGTCCATCTCTCTCCCCCCTCCCTTTCTCCGTCCATCTCTCTCCCCCTCCTTTCTCCGTCCATTCTCCGTCCATCTCTCTCCCCCTCCCTTTCTCCGTCCATCTCTCTCCCCCCCCTTTCTCCGTCCATCTCTCTCCCCCTCCCTTTCTCCGTCCATCTCTCTCCCCCTCCCTTTCTCCGTCCATCTCTCTCCCCCTCCCTTTCTCCGTCCATCTCTCTCCCCCTCCCTTTCTCCCCCCCTTTCTCTCCCCCCTCCCTTTCTCCGTCCATCTCTCCCCCTCCATCTCTCTCCCCCTCCCTTTCTCCGTCCATCTCTCCCCCTCCCTTTCTCCCCCCTCCCTTTCTCCGTCCCTCTCTCCCCCTCCCTTTCTCCGTCCATCTCTCCCCCCTCCCTTTCTCCGTCCCTCTCTCCCCCTCCTTTCTCCGTCCATCTCTCCCCTCCCTTTCTCCGTCCCTTCTCCCCCTCCCTTTCTCCGTCCCTCTCTCTCCCCCTCCCTTTCTCCGTCCATCTCTCTCCCCCTCCATCTTTCTCCGTCCATCTCTCTCCCCCTCCCTTTCTCCGTCCATCTCTCTCCCCCTCCCTTTCTCCGTCCATCTCTCTCCCCCTCCCTTTCTCCGTCCATCTCTCTCCCCCTCCCTTTCTCCGTCCATCTCTCTCCCCTCCCTTTCTCCGTCCATCTCTCTCCCCTCCTTTCTCCGTCCATCTCTCTCCCCTCCCTTTCTCCGTCCATCTCTCTCCCCTCCCTTTCTCCGTCCATCTCTCTCCCCCCTTTCTCCGTCCATCTCTCTCCCCCTTTCTCCGTCCATCTCTCTCCCCTCCCTTTCTCCGTCCATCTCTCCCCCTCCCTTTCTCCGTCCATCTCTCCATCTCTCTCCCCTCCCTTTCTCCGTCCATCTCTCTCCCCCTCCCTTTCTCCGTCCATCTCTCTCCCCCTCCTTTCTCCGTCCATCTCTCTCCCCCTCCCTTTCTCCGTCCATCTCTCCCCCTCCCTTTCTCCGTCCCTCTCTCCCCCCTCCCTTTCTCCGTCCATCTCTCCCCCTCCATCTCTCTCCCCCCTCCCTTTCTCCGTCCATCTCTCCCCTCCCTTTCTCCCCCTCCCTTTCTCCGTCCCTCTCTCTCCCCCTCCTTTCTCCGTCCCTCTCTCTCCCCCTCCCTTTCTCCGTCCCTCTCTCTCCCCCCCTTTCTCCGTCCCTCTCTCCCCCTCCCTTTCTCCGTCCCTCTCTCTCCCCCTCCCTTTCTCCGTCCCTCTCTCTCCCCCTCCCTTTCTCCGTCCCTCTCTCTCCCCCTCCCTTTCTCCGTCCCTCTCTCTCCCCCTCCCTTTCTCCGTCCATCTCTCCCCCTCCATCTCTCTCCCCCTCCCTTTCTCCGTCCATCTCTCTCCCCTCCCTTTCTCCGTCCATCTCTCTCCCCCTCCCTTTCTCCGTCCATCTCTCCCCCTCCCTTTCTCCGTCCATCTCTCTCCCCCTCCCTTTCTCCGTCCATCTCTCTCCCCCTCCCTTTCTCCGTCCATCTCTCTCCCCCTCCCTTTCTCCGTCCATCTCTCTCCCCCCCTTTCTCCGTCCATCTCTCTCCCCCTCCTTTCTCCGTCCATCTCTCCCCCTCCCTTTCTCCGTCCATCTCTCCCCCCTCCCTTTCTCCGTCCATCTCTCTCCCCTCCCTTTCTCCGTCCATCTCTCTCCCCCTCCCTTTCTCCGTCCATCTCTCTCCCCCTCCCTTTCTCCGTCCATTTCTCTCCCCCTCCCTTTCTCCGTCCATCTCTCTCCCCTCCCTTTCTCCGTCCATCTCTCTCCCCCTCCCTTTCTCCGTCCATCTCTCCCCCTCCATCTCTCTCCCCCTCCCTTTCATCCCTCTCTCCCCCTCCCTTTCTCCGTCCATCTCTCTCCCCTCCCTTTCTCCCCCTCCCTTTCTCCGTCCATCTCTCCCCCCTCCCTTTCTCCGTCCATCTCTCTCCCCCTCCCTTTCTCCGTCCATCTCTCTCCCCCTCCCTTTCTCCCCCTCTCCCTTTCTCCGGCCATCTCTCTCCCCCACCCTTTCTCCGTCCATCTCTCTCCCCCACCCTTTCTCCGTCCATCTCTCTCCCTCTCTCCCCCTCCCTTTCTCCGTCCATCTCTCTCCCCCTCCCTTTCTCCGTCCATCTCTCCCCCTCCCTTTCTCCGTCCATCTCTCCCCCTCCCTTTCTCCGTCCATCTCTCCCCCTCCCTTTCTCCGTCCATCTCTCTCCCCCTCCCTTTCTCCGTCCATCTCTCCCCCTCCATCTCTCTCCCCCTCCCTTTCATCCCTCTCTCCCCCTCCCTTTCTCCGTCCATCTCTCTCCCCTCCCTTTCTCCCCCCTCCCTTTCTCCGTCCATCTCTCTCCCCCTCCCTTTCTCCGTCCATCTCTCTCCCCCTCCCTTTCTCCGTCCATCTCTCTCCCCCTCCCTTTCTCCCCCTCTCCCTTTCTCCGGCCATCTCTCTCCCCCACCCTTTCTCCGTCCATCTCTCTCCCCTCTCTCCCCCACCCTTTCTCCGTCCATCTCTCTCCCCTCTCTCCCCCTCCCTTTCTCCGTCCATCTCTCTCCCCTCCCTTTCTCCGTCCATCTCTCCCCCTCCCTTTCTCCGTCCATCTCTCCCCCTCCCTTTCTCCGTCCATCTCTCCCCCTCCCTTTCTCCGTCCATCTCTCCCCCTCCCTTTCTCCGTCCATCTCTCCCCCTCCCTTTCTCCGTCCATCTCTCCCCCTCCCTTTCTCCGTCCATCTCTCCCCCCTCCCTTTCTCCGTCCATCTCTCCCCCTCCCTTTCTCCGTCCATCTCTCCCCCCTCCCTTTCTCCGTCCATCTCTCCCCCTCCCTTTCTCCGTCCATCTCTCCCCCTCCCTTTCTCCGTCCATCTCTCCCCCTCCCTTTCTCCGTCCATCTCTCCCCCCCTTCCCTTTCTCCGTCCATCTCTCCCCCTCCCTTTCTCCTATGTCCATCTCTCCCCCTCCCTTTCTCCGTCCATCTCTCCCTCCCTTTCTCCGTCCATCTCTCCCTCCCTTTCTCTCGTCCATCTCTCCCCCTCCCTTTCTCCGTCCATCTCTCCCCCTCCCTTTCTCCGTCCATCTCTCCCCCTCCCTTTCTCCGTCCATCTCTCCCCTCCCTTCCTCATTTTGCCATCTCTTCTCCTCTCCCTCCATCCCTCTCCTATGTATTTTGCCATCTCTTCTCCTCTCCCTCTCCTATGTATTTTGCTATCTCTTCTCTTCTCCTCTCCCTCTCCTATGTATTTTGCCATCTCTTCTATTCTCCTCTCCTATGTATTTTGCCATCTCTTCTCTTCTCTTCTCCTCTCCCTCTCCTATGTATTTTGCCATCTCTTCTCTTCTCTTCTCCTCTCCCTCTCCTATGTATTTTGCCATCTCTTCTCTTCTCCTCTCCCTCCATCCCTCTCCTATGTATTTTGCCATCTCTTCTCCTCTCCCTCTCCTATGTATTTTGCCATCTCTTCTCCTCTCCCTCTCCTATGCATTTTGCCATCTCTTCTCCCCCTCCATCCCTCTCCTATGCATTTTGCCATCTCTTCTCCCCCTCCATCCCTCTCCTATGCATTTTGCCATCTCTTCTCCTCCCCCTCCATCCCTCTCCTATGTATTTTGCCGTCTTATAAAGTGGACCATGGAGATTTCATGCCTGACTGAAGCTGCATGCCGTGTTTTATTAGGAGGGAAAACTGGCCACAGCTCGTGACCCGACAGCAGACGGTCAATAGAGTTCTCCCTGATACTTCATGTTGATCATCATCATATCTATAATGCCAGATCAACCATCTCTATCTTTCCCTAAAGCTATCACATATAAATGGTGTTAGTAAAGATCTCTTTAATAGTGTTTGCATATAAAGATGTCCACCTGACACAGTCAACTCAATGAGAGGCAGAGTGCTATAACACTATGGGAGTCCCATCACCCCACCAGCTGAGCTGTGACCTTCTCCCTAAGAGGGTTAAACACTGTGATACTGCCCCCTTATGGCCACCACACTGTCAATAACCCCACAGTCATAGAAACAGGCTTCATGTGTCAACTTGATGGGCAGTCCTGGTGCTAGAGGGATACAGTGTCAGCAGGTTTTTCAGCCCCCCACTAACACATCTGAGTCTAATAATCAACTAATCATGGTCTTCAATCTTAGACCTCAGTTTAGACAGGGCTGGAACAAAAACATGCACACACACTGTACTGTATGAGGTTTTGATCTACTGTATCAATCTACGCCTACACCATCACTCTAGCTCTACAATAACCAGCAGAGAGCTCAAACACCATCTGTCTCTACAATAACCACCATCTGTCTAGTTCTACAATAACCAGCATGGAGCTCAAACACCATCTGTCTCTACAATAACCACCATCTGTCTAGTTCTACAATAACCACCATCTGTCTAGTTCTACAATAACCACCATCTGTCTAGTTCTACAATAACCAGCATGGAGCTCAAACACCATCTGTCTCTACAATAACCACCATCTGTCTAGTTCTACAATAATCAGAATGGAGCTCAAACACCATCTGTCTAGTTCTAGAATAACCACCATCTGTCTAGTTCTACAATAACCACCATCTGTCTAGTTCTACAATAACCACCATCTGTCTAGTTCTACAATAACCAGCATGGAGCTCAAACACCATCTGTCTCTACAATAACCACCATCTGTCTAGTTCTACAATAATCAGAATGGAGCTCAAACACCATCTGTCTAGTTCTACAATAACCACCATCTGTCTAGTTCTACAATAACCAGCATGGAGCTCAAACACCATCTGTCTCTACAATAACCACCATCTGTCTAGTTCTACAATAACCACCATCTGTCTAGTTCTACAATAACCAGCATGGAGCTCAAACACCATCTGTCTCTACAATAACCACCATCTGTCTAGTTCTACAATAACCAGCATGGAGCTCAAACACCATCTGTCTCTACAATAACCACCATCTGTCTAGTTCTACAATAATCAGAATGGAGCTCAAACTCAACCCGTCTAGTTCTAGAATAACCAGCATGGAGCTCAAACTCAATCCGTCTAGTTCTAGAATAACCAGCATGGAGCTCAAACTCAATCCGTCTAGTTCTAGAATAACCAGCATGGAGCTCAAACTCAATCCGTCTAGTTCTAGAATAACCAGCATGGAGCTCAAACTCAATCCGTCTAGTTCTAGAATAACCAGCATGGAGCTCAAACTCAATCCGTCTAGTTCTAGAATAACCAGCATGGAGCTCAAACTCAATCCGTCTAGTTCTAGAATAACCAGCATGGAGCTCAAACTCAATCCGTCTAGTTCTAGAATAACCAGCATGGAGCTCAAACTCAATCCGTCTAGTTCTAGAATAACCAGCATGGAGCTCAAACTCAATCCGTCTAGTTCTAGAATAACCAGCATGGAGCTCAAACTCAATCTGTCTAGTTCTAGAATAACCAGCATGGAGCTCAAACTCAATCCGTCTAGTTCTAGAATAACCAGCATGGAGCTCAAACTCAATCCGTCTAGTTCTAGAATAACCAGCATGGGCTCAGACACACTCATATCAAACAATTGACTAATCCAATCTCCAATTACATTGCATTATCCTATTAGTCAACAGCCATTTATTAACAGTTTGACACTAATCTGCCATTTGGGTTATAAATATTTTATTGTCATGCATTTTCTGTTTCTAAATGCAATGCATCAGTGTGTGTGTGTATAGGGACACCTGGACAGAGTGGTGGAACATGCTGGAGTATGAAACGTGTGTGTGTGTGTGTGTGTCTGCCTCTCTTCTAATGGCATTGTGGTCGACAACCCCACACCCTGGGACACACACGAATAGAGACTATCCGTAACACACACAGAGTTTCAACGCTTCCTCGAGCATGTCGCCCCACCGCCAGTCTGGATGTCCCCATGCATGGCTTCAGCTAACAGGGGGAGCGGTGCCTACTTTCATCCTGTGTTTTCACAGCCTACCACAGCACCCAAAAGGCAACACCACACCCACACACACAGGGGCATCCTGTGGGTGACTGCTAATCGCTAAATCCCTTTTAACACACCAGGGAGGGGAAACCAAAACATCCTCCCAGTAGGCACGCACACACACACACCACACACACACACACACACACACACAACCCACATGAATAGCCTTCATTCAGAAGCATAAACAACTGTAATTTATGACAATCATCTCGGTTTACTTCAATGAGGGCGGAAACTCCTAAAGAGAACCAAAACAAAGGCCATGGAGGTTTCTCTGATCTGCCTAAGAGGCGGATGTCACTGGACCAATATATAGACCACTATTATATGACATGTTTTCCAGTAGTATTTCTGTTTACTGGGAGGAGCTTCAGATATGACTATTTCCATCATATTCAGCAACATATCGTCACCTTTTACAAAATGTCTCGTGCTTGTTTTTTCTCCGTTCTCCTTTCTGGAGGGAAAAAGAGTCAAGCAGACATTTTGCAGAGTGTGTACCTGGGATCTGCCATGCAGGCTGATAGAGGTTCAGGGCCCAGTCTGTGAGAGAGATGTCAGTCAGTTAGCCACTTAGCATGCAGTGGGATATTATGTGCATCCCAAATGGCACCCTACTCCCTATTTAGTGCACTACTTTTAACCAGTGTGCGATATATATAGGGAAGGTGGTGCCATTTGGAACGTATTTTACAAGTTAGGAATAAAAGTCTCTGGATGGAAGTTGGGCACAGATCTAGGATCAGCTTTTCCTCCACAAGTCATGACTATCATGGGGAGAAACACGAAACGGATCTTAGATCAGTGTCTAGAGGAGACGTTAAGAGGTGCTACTGAATGGGCGAGATGAGGGGCTGGATGAGAGGAGGATGAAGACGAGCGGAGAGGGTGTCTTTTAGTTGATGATGGCGTGTGTGGCTGTGTGTGTTAGATCTGTCATCTGAATAAATCAAAGCCTTTTTGAAACGTATTTCCAACCCAACTGAAACCATGTTGGTGTTTGAGGCTACTGTAGTTTGGCAGAATGTAGAGAGAGAGAGTTGGACAGAGAGCCAATCCCTCATCAACTGTACAGTATTAATTACACTCTCCTGGCAACAAATGCAAGGCACTTCTTAGGAGTGATTAAGACTGGATTACTGTGTGTGTGTGTGGGTGTGTTGGGGGGCAGTAGCTTTTCCACCCAGATCAGCCTTTCACAGCATTGAGCAGTGTGCAAAAGCTATAGCCAAAATTATGACCCACTACACACACACACACACACACACACACACACACACACACACACACACACACACACACACACACACACACACACACACACACACACACACACACACACACACACACACACACACACACACACACACACACACACACACACCACCTCAGCGCTGTTAGTCTGATCTGGGTGGAAAAGCTACTGCCCCCAACACACACACACCCACGCACAGTAATCCTGTCTTAATCCTATGAAGTGGGTTGTATTTAATTTGCCAGCCCATTGGAGCAGCAGTCAGGAGTGTAATTAATACTGTACAGTTGATGAGGGATTGGCTCTCTGTCCAACTCTCACTCTCTACATTCTGCCAAACTATTAAACACCAACAAGGTTTCAGTTGGGTTGGGAATACGTTTCAAAAAGGGTTTGATGTGCCAGCCAGAGGCAGCAAACAGTGCCCATCACTTGTGCACACACACACACACACACACACACACACACACACACACACACACACACACACACACACACACACACACACACACACACACACACACACACACACACACACACACACACACACACACACACACGTAGTCTTAATCTGGGTGGGATTAAAGATGCCCCCTGCTGTGCTCAGATGAAACATCAAATCTGGAAAAATGAAAAGTGCGAATCTGACGGCATTAATCCGCAAACTGCATCTGCAGCAGATTTGTCAAATGAGGATTTTGATGTACATTACTGAAAGATGTGGCGTCAGCAGCATTGGATACACCCATGGAAAAGCTTGCTGGGCCACAGGCAGGAGGGAGAGTCTGTGTGCTGCCTGGCCTATAATGGGCTTCACAGAACATCTTTACCGACTGTTATCTCAGTATTAGACGTTATCTCTCTGACAACCTTGAGGTGACTATGGAATAGAAGTATGATTAGAAACTGAAGTGTAAGACACATTGTAAATAAACCAAGCCCCCAATAAGGCCGAGCACTTCTCATATACCACCCTGTACCCCATATAGTGCACTGTTTCTGACCAGGGCCCTATATTGGGAACAGGGTGTCAGTTGAGATGCAGGGGCCAAGTGAACACATCCCCGGTGACACGGCTACAGACTCCTAGAAAATCTAGAAGGACCCCTGGCCCACCGGCAGTCCAGTCAAAGTTCATTAACTGCAATGACTGGGGCCTCGTAGACCGCGTCGCTCGCCTAACGAGGCGACTGCACTCCCAACCCGGCTGTATCCATGGCAACACATGGAGAAATATCGACGTCAGCGGAGGCTGCTGAGGGGAGGACGGCTCATAATAATGGCTGGAACGGAGACAATGGAACGGCATCAAACCATGTGTGTTGGATGTATTTGATGACATTCCACCTATTTGGCACCAGCCGTTACCACAAGCCCGTCCTCCCCAATTAAGGCGCCACCAACCTCCTGTGGTTCGGTGTGTGGAGTGCGTGAGAGAACATGGGGTGTCATTAGCACATGTGTGCCTAGCAACACTGAACTGGGGTCCTTATAGTGCTCCACTGATTGGGTCTGCCCAGCAGTATGCCTGTACAGAAATGCTTACTGACCTGTTTTAAATTAGCCTACATCCCTAAAAACAGGTTGCCTGGTATAAAAATAACATAGATTTGATATCTGTTCATCACATAAATATGAGAACCAGAAGGCATGGCTGGCTGAATTCATTAGAGAATATCAACATTCCTTTAGAGAATGTATAATCTTATCGCTCCCAAAAGACCACTACTCTCTCCAGTACACCAGACAGATTTCAGGAAGGGTCTCTCCCTGGTCCCTCCTTTGGAATATTCTGTCCTCATTCCACCAGATAATTCCCTCATCAGGCGAACGCTGAAAAAACATTGAGATTAGCTCTTGCACGAATGGGCAACCTTGCTGCAGAGCAGGCAGTGACTAAAGTCTGCTGTAACCTACATTTCTCTCACAGCAGAGAAGTGGGTCTCTAAACCACTAAGATGGAGGCCGCCCTCAGACAGACACGTGCAGCCTGAGCTTGGATACAAAACAACACGTCATATTACGGTTTTACTATTACACACTATTTCACTGCTTGGCAACTAGTATTATTCTAGCCGGTAGAGATATAACCATTTAATAACAGAAATAGAACGCAGCCAGATATGTAGTCTAGTTTGAATACAAAAACAGCAGGTCAGGCTAAAGTACAGGTTTCAACAGACAAAATGCCAAAGACTAAATAGCAAGAAAAAAATGACTCAGTAAATAGATGTATAACCATTTGAAACAGATAGAGGGAGGAGTCAAGCTTGTGATCGGCACAAAACCAGCATGCCAGCCTATAGTACTGCTTTATAATAGATACAATGACACAGAACACAAAGAAAAGGCCTGTTCCAGACCGTCTTAACATAGTGGTTTAATAACAGAACGATGGTCAGGCTACTAGGAGCCAGATGAGGCTGTGTGTCTGGGTACCATGGGAGTCAAGGTCCTCTGGGCTTCACGGTTTAGAAGAAGCCCTCTGCCTTGTCGGCTATTCACCACCACGCTATGGTGGAGCCACTAGTGTAGAAAACACACACACAAATACACACACAGACACAGACTCATAGAGAGCGGCATCTAATTTGTAGACATGGCGGCTACACGCAACAGTGAGAGAACCCCCTGGTAAAGAAGGACTGCAAGGCAACAATGGCTGCCGCGGCACAGGGGTAGGAATAGGGAACGTGGGAGATAAGACAACGGAGGAGGGGTACGATGGATGCAGTGATGAGGTGTGTGTGTGTGTGTCTCAGACCTGCATGGAACACCACCGTGGTCTTCTTGCATCCTGAGAGGAGTTGGAGATTCCGGAACAATCCTTTGGCTGTCAACTTCACATGGAAGTTAGACAGAGAGAGTCTAGGAGACCATAACATGTCTCTGGTGAGAGATTCCTCTAGTATAGAAGCAAAGAAAAAAGGAGGGAACAATTCACTGTCTCTAGTCTTTGGTTAGATCCTCTTCCAGACTAGGTTGGTCTCTAGGGTAGATCCTCCTCCAGACTAGGTTAGTCTCTGGGTAGATACTCCTCCAGACTAGGTTAGTCTCTAGGGTAGATCCTCTTCCAGACTAGGTTAGTCTCTAGGGTAGATACTCCTCCAGACTAGGTTAGTCTCTAGGGTAGATACTCCTCCAGACTAGGTTAGTCTCTAGGGTAGATACTCCTCCAGACTAGGTTAGTCTCTAGGGTAGATACTCCTCCAGACTAGGTTAGTCTCTAGGGTAGATACTCCTCCAGACTAGGTTAGTCTAGGGTAGATACTCCTCCAGACTAGGTTAGTCTCTGGGTAGATACTCCTCCAGACTAGGTTAGTCTCTAGGGTAGATACTCCTCCAGACTAGGTTAGTCTCTAGGGTAGATACTCCTCCAGACTAGGTTAGTCTCTAGGGTAGATCCTCCTCCAGACTAGGTTAGTCTCTAGGGTAGATACTCCTCCAGACTAGGTTAGTCTCTAGGGTAGATCCTCTTCCAGACTAGGTTAGTCTCTAGGGTAGATACTCCTTCAGACTAGGTTAGTCTCTAGGGTAGATACTCCTCCAGACTAGGTTAGTCTCTAGGGTAGATACTCCTCCAGACTAGGTTAGTCTCTAGGGTAGATACTCCTCCAGACTAGGTTAGTCTCTAGGGTAGATCCTCCTCCAGACTAGGTTAGTCTCTAGGGTAGATCCTCCTCCAGACTAGGTTAGTCTCTAGGGTAGATACTCCTCCAGACTAGGTTAGTCTCTAGGGTAGATACTCCTCCAGACTAGGTTAGTCTCTAGGGTAGATACTCCTCCAGACTAGGTTAGTCTCTAGGGTAGATACTCCTCCAGACTAGGTTGGTCTCTAGGGTAGATACTCCTCCAGACTAGGTTGGTCTCTAGGGTAGATACTCCTCCAGACTAGGTTGGTCTCTGGGTAGATCCTCCTCCAGACTAGGTTAGTCTCTGGGTAGATCCTCCTCCAGACTAGGTTAGTCTCTGGGTAGATACTCCTCCAGACTAGGTTAGTCTCTAGGGTAGATACTCCTCCAGACTAGGTTAGTCTCTAGGGTAGATACTCCTCCAGACTAGGTTAGTCTCTAGGGTAGATACTCCTCCAGACTAGGTTAGTCTCTAGGGTAGATCCTCCTCCAGACTAGGTTAGTCTCTAGGGTAGATCCTCCTCCAGACTAGGTTAGTCTCTGGGTAGATCCTCCTCCAGACTAGGTTAGTCTCTGGGTAGATCCTCCTCCAGACTAGGTTAGTCTCTGGGTAGATCCTCCTCCAGACTAGGTTAGTCTCTAGGGTAGATCCTCCTCCAGACTAGGTTGGTCTCTAGGGTAGATACTCCTCCAGACTAGGTTAGTCTCTGGGTAGATCCTCCTCCAGACTAGGTTAGTCTCTGGGTAGATACTCCTCCAGACTAGGTTGGTCTCTGGGTAGATACTCCTCCAGACTAGGTTAGTCTCTGGGTAGATACTCCTCCAGACTAGGTTAGTCTCTAGGGTAGATACTCCTCCAGACTAGGTTGGTCTCTAGGGTAGATACTCCTCCAGACTAGGTTAGTCTCTGAGAGAGCTACACCACTCCCAGATAGAGGGAGAGAGAGAGCTACACCACTCCCAGATAGAGGGAGAGAGAGCTACAGGAGCTGTGAATGAGTGCGGGAGTGTAGGAAAAAAAAAATTACACTCGAGCTGTACCCCCAGCCAATGGAAAACAAGAGAAAATGGCGCCAAAAATAGCATTGTTTTTCTGCCACCTGCAGTAGAGGCAGTAACAGTATGGAGAGATAGTCCAGGTCTAGTCTGTAGTAGAATCCTCAGAGAGAAAGGAACAAATGTAGGCAGAAACACGAACGATGAAGATAATCTCTTCTTCAGAGGATCAGCTTTAGTATGCAATGTCCCCTAGTGTGCCTCACACACACACAGCCGCGGACACAGACACACACACAGACTGCAGCATTTGGGACCAATAGGCGTTAGAGGTTCTCTTTCACACAAACACACGGTTAGACAAAGCTCAGCCTCGGCATCTCTGTGTATCTCACATTGGTTCTTTCGATAGTACTGTGAAGAAAACACACAGAGAGATGCTGCTAGGGGAGGAGGGAGGAGGGAGGGATGGAGGGAGGGAGGGATGGAGGGATGGAGGGAGGAGGGAGGAGAGGAGGGAGGGAGGGAGGAGTGTGCGCAGAGCGGCAAGTGGGAGGGACATGAGAATAACATCTCGCTCTCCTTCACTCCCAGGGTGAACATGTGAGGGGGAGGATGGATGGATGGATGGAGAGAAGAAAAGGAGAAGAGAAGGTGGGAGGATGCAGATGGTTCATACAGAGGTTCTAACTGATGGGAGAGCAGAGATAAAGGAGAGAAGAAAAATGTGGATCCTTGAAAGCAGGAGGCCCCACCCCTCTCCCATCACTCCCCTCTCTCCACCCCTCACCCATCACTCCCCTCTCTCCACCCCTCACCCATCACTCCACCCCTCACCCATCACTCCCCTCTCTCCACCCCTCACCCATCACTCCCCTCTCTCCACCCCTCACCCATCACTCCCCTCTCTCCACCCCTCACCCATCACTCCCCTCTCTCCACCCCTCTCCCATCACTCCCCTCTCTCCACCCCTCACCCATCACTCCCCTCTCCCATCACTCCCCTCTCTCCACCCCTCACCCATCACTCCACCCCTCACCCATCACTCCCCTCTCTCCACCCCTCACCCATCACTCCCCTCTCTCCACCCCTCACCCATCACTCCCCTCTCTCCACCCCTCTCCCATCACTCCCCTCTCTCCACCCCTCACCCATCACTCCCCTCTCCCATCACTCCCCTCTCTCCACCCCTCACCCATCACTCCCCTCTCCCATCACTCCCCTCTCTCCACCCCTCTCCCATCACTCCCCTCTCTCCACCCCTCTCTCTTTCTATTCCTTCTATCTCCATCTCTCCCTCTGTGGCAGGTGCTGTGTTAAGCCTATTCACTGGGAGGGTGGCGTCTGTGAAAGGGATGCATTTGTCACACATAAAACAAACACACGCGCCTCAGAATACTGATGAGTGACACTGTTCTACAGGGTGACTGTACAGACAGCCTGTGAATGGCTGTCCATTTCCATCCTTCAGCTGCTCTTTTCACCGTCTGGAGAATCAGCGTGGAATACACACCACAGGGGGTATATGGATGTTGGAGGGTGTGGTAGTGAATGGGGCATATGATCAAATGTGAGTCAGGGGGTGTCAGTCACATGATGGCACTTCATACTCTTCCCCCTGTTATGATGTGGAGGGGAAGGTTAGTGTTAGGACAAAGACAAAGACACTCTCCAGGATACACTTCCTCACTCCACCACCAGAGGGCAGCAACCAGGTCTAGGTGCTGAGCCAAGGCTTGATAAGCACATCAGGTACTGACAATTAAGGTGATGTCACAGTGGCAGCTTGGAGAACCAACTCGTTTTGTTTGAGGGCTTTCGTTAGTTTTTTGAGTCTTTAGTTTGGGAAGGCCTTTTCTTTTTTGTACATATTTATGTTTCAGCACCATCTGAAGAAATAATCATTTGCTTGGACTCGAAGACCCAGACGTCAAGAGAGACAGAGCTGGCCCTGGACCAAGGTAAGCTACAGACCATGTAACTATAACTAAGACCCCTAGACATAATGAGTCAGGTTACAGACCATGTAACTATAACTAAGACCCCTAGACATAATGAGACAGTTATAGTTACATGGTCTGTAACCTGTCTCATTATGTCTAGGGGTCTTAGTTATAGTTACATGGTCTGTAACCTGATTCGTTATGTCTAGGGGTCTTAGTTACATAGTTACATGGTCTGTAACCTGACTCGTTTTGTCTAGGGGTCTTAGTTATAGTTACATGGTCTGTAACCTGACTCATTATGTCTAGGGGTCTTAGTTATAGTTACATGGTCTGTAACCTAAGACCCCTAGACATAATGAGACAGGTTACAGACCATGTAACTATAACTAAGACCCCTAGACATAATGAGTCAGGTTACAGACCATGTAACTATAACTAAGACCCCTAGACATAATGAGACAGGTTACAGACCATGTAACTATAACTAAGACCCCTAGACATAATGAGTCAGGTTACAGACCATGTAACTATAACTAAGACCCCTAGACATAATGAGTCTGGTTACAGACCATGTAACTATAACTAAGACCCCTAGACATAACGAGTCAGGTTACAGACCATGTAACGAGGCCAAAGACCCCTAGACTTAACCAATGCAACAATATTAGTAGGCTAGTTAATGGGTTTGTAACAGCCCTCTCTCCTCTGAGGCAGCCGTGGTTTACAGGGACAAGGTCACTTCAGGGGGAAATCACAGAGAGTCAGAGAGACAGACAGACAGACAGAGAGACAGAGAGACAGACAGACAGAGAGACAGAGAGAGAGAGAGACAGAGAGAGACACAGAGAGAGAGAGACAGAGAGAGAGAGAGACAGAGAGACAGAGAGAGAGAGACAGAGAGAGAGAGACAGAGAGAGAGAGACAGAGAGAGAGAGACAGAGAGAGAGAGACAGAGAGAGAGACAGAGAGAGAGACAGAGAGACAGAGAGAGAGAGAGACAGAGAGAGACAGAGAGAGAGAGAGACAGAGAGAGACAGAGAGAGAGAGACAGAGAGAGACAGAGAGAGACAGAGAGAGACAGAGAGAGAGAGAGGTGCGAGATAGACGGCAGTTGGGTATGGCCATTTCCGAGCTCAACACCAACAATTTAAAATGGGTACTAATATCCTTCCAATTCCTTTTAAAAGGCTAATTCAGTTTAGCGGTATTAGTGGTCTCAGGGCCACCGGAACATCTGTTGCAAGTCGGCATTTCGTTTCCAAATCAGGTGTGGCAGCGCCACTTTTAATTTATAGAGAACAAAAATATAAACGCAACACGCGTGGACAAAAATCCGTTAACCACCTAACTGAGGATCTCAATTTAACCTTGCGCAATACCCTAGATGCAGTTGCACCCCTAAAAACTAAAAAAATGTCTCATAAGAAACTAGCTCCATGGTACACAGAAAATACCCGAGCTCTGAAGCAAGCTTCCAGAAAATTGGAACGGAAATGGCGCCACACCAAACTGGAAGTCTTCCGACTAGCTTGGAAGGATGGTACCGTGCAGTACCGAAGAGCCCTTACTGCTGCTCGATCGTCCTATTTTTCTAACTTAATTGAGGAAAATAAGAACAATCCGAAATTCCTTTTTGATACTGTGGCAAAGCTAACTAAAAAGCAGCATTCCCCAAGAGAGGATGACTTGCACTTTAGCAGTGATAAATTCATGAACTTCTTTGAGGAAAAGATTATGATTATTAGAAAGCAAATTACGGACTCCTCTTTAAACCTGCGTATTCCTCCAAACCTCAGTTGTCCTGAGTCTGCACAACTCTGCCAGGACCTAGGATCAAGAGAGACGCTCAAGTGTTTTAGTACTATATCTCTTGACACAATGATGAAAATAATCATGGCCTCTAAACCTTCAAGCTGTATACTGGACCCTATTCCAACTAAACTACTGAAAGAGCTGCTTCCTGTGCTTGGCCCTCCTATGTTGAACATAATAAACGGCTCTCTATCCACTGGATGTGTACCAAACTCACTAAAAGTGGCAGTAATAAAGCCTCTCTTGAAAAAGCCAAACCTTGACCCAGAAAATATAAAAAACTATCGGCCTATATCGAATCTTCCATTCCTCTCAAAGATTTTAGAGAAGGCTGTTGCGCAGCAACTCACTGCCTTCCTGAAGACAAACAATGTATACGAAATGCTTCAGTCTGGTTTTAGACCCCATCATAGCACTGAGACGGCACTTGTGAAGGTGGTAAATGACATTTTGATGGCATCGGACCGAGGCTCTGCATCTGTCCTCGTGCTCCTAGACCTTAGTGCTGCTTTTGATACCATCGATCACCACATTCTTTTGGAGAGATTGGAAACCCAAATTGGTCTACACGGACATGTTCTGGCCTGGTTTAGGTCTTATCTGTCGGAAAGATATCAGTTTGTCTCTGTGAATGGTTTGTCCTCTGACAAATCAACTGTACATTTCGGTGTTCCTCAAGGTTCTGTTTTAGGACCACTATTGTTTTCACTATATATTTTACCTCTTGGGGATGTTATTCGAAAACATAATGTAAACTTTCACTGCTATGCGGATGACACACAGCTGTACATTTCAATGAAACATGGTGAAGCACCAAAATTGCCCTCGCTAGAAGCATGTGTTTCAGACATAAGGAAGTGGATGGCTGTAAACTTTCTACTATTAAACTCGGACAAAACAGAGATGCTTGTTCTAGGTCCCAAGAAACAAAGAGATCTTCTGTTGAATCTGACAATTAATCTTAATGGTTGTACAGTCGTCTCAAATAAAACTGTGAAGGACCTCGGCGTTACTCTGGACCCTGATCTCTCTTTTGAAGAACACATCAAGACCATTTCGAGGACAGCTTTTTTCCATCTACGTAACATTGCAAAAATCAGAAACTTTCTGTCCAAAAATGATGCAGAAAAATTAATCCATGCTTTTGTCACTTCTAGGTTAGACTACTGCAATGCTCTATTTTCCGGCTACCCGGATAAAGCACTAAATAAACTTCAGTTAGTGCTAAATACGGCTGCTAGAATCCTGACTAGAACCAAAAAATTTGATCATATTACTCCAGTGCTAGCCTCTCTACACTGGCTTCCTGTCAAAGCAAGGGCTGATTTCAAGGTTTTACTGCTAACCTACAAAGCATTACATGGGCTTGCTCCTACCTACCTCTCTGATTTGGTCCTGCCGTACATACCTATACGTACGCTACGGTCACAAGACGCAGGCCTCCTAATTGTCCCTAGAATTTCTAAGCAAACAGCTGGAGGCAGGGCTTTCTCCTATAGAGCTCCATTTTTATGGAACGGTCTGCCTACCCATGTCAGAGACGCAAACTCGGTCTCAACCTTTAAGTCTTTACTGAAGACTCATCTCTTCAGTGGGTCATATGATTGAGTGTAGTCTGGCCCAGGAGTGGGAAGGTGAACGGAAAGGCTCTGGAGCAACGAACCGCCCTTGCTGTCTCTGCCTGGCCGGTTCCCCTTTTTCCACTGGGATTCTCTGCCTCTAACCCTGTTACGGGGGCTGAGTCACTGGCTTGCTGGGGCTCTCTCGTGCCGTCCCTGGGGGGGTGCGTCACCTGGGTGGGTTGATTCACTGTTGTGGTCGGCCTGTCTGGGTTTCCCCCCCCTTGGGTTGTACCGTGTCGGAGATCTTTGTGGGCTATACTCGGCCTTGTCTCAGGATGGTAAGTTGGTGGTTGAAGATTTCCCTCTAGTGGTGTGGGGGCTGTGCTTTGGCAGAGTGGGTGGGGTTATATCCTTCCTGTTTGGCCCTGTCCGGGGTGTCCTCGGATGGGGCCACAGTGTCTCCTGACCCCTCCTGTCTCAGCCTCCAGTATTTATGCTGCAGTAGTTTATGTGTCGGGGGCTAGGGTCAGTTTGTTTATCTGGAGTACTTCTCCTGTCCTATTCGGTGTCCTGTGTAAATCTAAGTGTGCGTTCTCTAATTCTCTCCTTCTCTCTTTCTTTCTCTCTCTCGGAGGACCTGAGCCCTAGAACCATGCCCCAGGACTACCTGACATGATGACTCCTTGCTGTCCCCAGTCCACCTGGCCATGCTGCTGCTCCAGTTTCAACTGGCCTGGGCCCTAGGACCATGTCCCAGGACTACCTGACATGAGGACTCCTTGCTGTCCCCAGTCCACCTGGCCATGCTCCTGCTCCAGTTTCAACTGTTCTGCCTTACTATTATTCAACCATGCTGGTCATTTATGAACATTTGAACATCTTGGCCACGTTCTGTTATAATCTCCACCCGGCACAGCCGGAAGAGGACTGGCCACCCCACATATGCTCTCTCTAATTCTCTCTTTCTTTCTCTCTCTCGGAGGACCTGAGCCCTAGGACCGTGCCCCAGGACTACCTGACATGATGGCTCCTTGCTGTCCCCAGTCCACCTGACTGTGCTGCTGCTCCAGTTTCAACTGTTCTGCCTTATTATTATTTGACCATGCTGGTCATTTATGAACATTTGAACATCTTGGTCATGTTCTGTTATAATCTCTACCCGGCACAGCCAGAAGAGGACTGGCCACCCCACATAGCCCGGTTCCTCTCTAGGTTTCTTCCTAGGTTTTGGCCTTTCTAGGGAGTTTTTCCTAGCCACCGTGCTTTTACACCTGCATTGTTTGCTGTTTGGGGTTTTAGGCTGGGTTTCTGTACAGCACTTTGAGATATCAGCTGACGTACGAAGGGCTATATAAATAAATTTGATTTGATTTGATTTGGTAACACATGGTCTGCAGTTTTTAGTCCGGTTGGATGTACTGCCATATTCTCTAAAACGACGTTGGAGGAGGCTCATGGTAGAGAAATGAACATTCAATTATCTGCTCTGGTGGACATTCCTGGAGTCAGCATGCCGATTGTATGCTCCCTCAAAACTTGAGACATCTGGGGCATTGGGTTGTGTGACAAAACTGCACATTTTAAAGTGGCCTTTTATTGTCCCCAGCACAAGGTGCACCTGTGTAATGATCATGCTTTTTAAAATAATCTTCTTGATATGCCACAACTGTCAGGTGGATGGATTATCTTGGCAAAGGAGAAATGCTCACAAACAGGGACGTAAAACACATTTGTGCCAAAATATTGGAGAGAAATAAGCTTTTTGTGAATATGGAACATTTCTGGGATCTTTTATTTCAGCTCATGGGACCAAAACAACATGTTGCATTCATATGTTTGTTCGGTAGAGTTTAATAGCAAAGTGCTGTTTTTTAGAACCATTTGCCTCATGATTTGTCGAACTCAAAGCACAGAATGTCTTTGTCCTTCATATGGGAGTTCAGCTACAGCGCTTTGCGTGTCTCAACCAATCAGATTCACAGAAATCGCAGGTCGCACGGGCCGAGCACAGTGAACAAAGCTCAAGGGGCTCTCTCTACTTTCCTCTGGTATTTAGCAAGTGTGATAACCCATCACTTCCCACACAAGCAACAACTCTTACATCAATGTAGCAGCCGAAACACCAGCCATCTGACATGCTGTATTGCATGGAAATGACTCTTTTTCAGTCTGATCAACTGTAGACTAGGCTACTAACAATAACAGCTGCGTCGTGTAGCCTACTATGCACCCTGTTCCTCTGGCCAGGGTAGACAAAGCGGTAACATTGTGTATTTATAGCCCATTTGTTCGTGAGGAAATGTGAATGGGATCAACTTTGGTTTATATTCAAATTTGGTCTGACTAGGCCATCTAGACCTTTTCCAATACAAAATGATTAAGTGGAATGAATCAATAAACACAGTAGTTGACACTCAGACTGGTTTGTAAATTAGGCCTACAGTTGCATAGCGCAGACTATATGCAACCTGCATAAAGCAAGCTCAGCCCTGTGAGTTTTATTGTCCAATCGTGTTGCTTCTCTGTGTCGGTGTATAGGAAACCAACAGTGTTCTGCTTTTACATTTAATTCATAAGTACAAAGTTGTTGAAGTTTGACAGGGTTTATCCTCCTCCTCAAGGCCAGGAGTTTTCCAGGAATGTTTTAAAACCCTGTGACCTGATTAGAAATACTCTGGTTCCATATGAATCCTTTTTTACAACATATTAATAACGTCATACTGTAAAAGGTCCAGAGTTTCACCTGGTGAGGCTACCAGATCAGGAACAACTACGTACCACACCCCTCTGGGACCTGTGGTGCCACCTCTGAGCAGTCTGACTTTAGGACCATGCAGACGCCTCAGAGCGGAAGGAAAGGCAGTAAAATAAGCTCCTTGTCACTTTGCCATACCCTAAGTTTCTCTAAAATGACACCCCTGAAATGCATGGTCCTGTATCCAACAATGTGACAGAACTAACAAAAACAATATTTTAGTTTGACAAATGAGACTCGAAGAATCTCCAAGTGGTCACTTCATGTAAGAGCCCCACTTGGGAAATACGTCCTGAGCTACAAGGCAAGACAACTCAAGTACAACTCAGGCCTGAAGTATAAATAGTCCCATAGCAGCGCTGCACTGATCCAACATCTAAACTTAGGCAGGGGGCAACAAAATGAATAAAGTCTGTCTTATAAAAGAAAACTGAAAACAGGCATCTTGCCAGACAGCTTCAACAGCCATTGTAACCGCTGTCCTGTAAAGCCATTGTTTTGTGTGTGTGTGTGTGTGTATACTGTTTATGTGTGTGTGTGTGTGTATACTGTTTATGTGTGTGTGTGTGTGTGTGTGTGTGTGTGTGTGTGTGTGTGTGTGTGTGTGTGTGTGTGTGTGTGTGTGTGTGTGTGTGTGTGTGTGTGTGTGCGTGTGTGCGTATACTGTTTATGTGTGTGTGTGTGGTGGTGGTATGCCGACGGGGGTGACAGCATGTCTGCAACTGGTGGCTCCCCACAAACCCCCAATGGGAGTTCCTGATTCAACCGCAGCAGAGAGGCAGCCAGGCGCCGAGGCCTAGCCCAATCAAGACCAGCCCAGGCTGGGGGAGGGGACTAACCACAGACCCATGCTTGACCAGGCCTCCAGGAACACATCCATAATTCAAAGCCTCTGTGAGATGGCCTAAAAATGTTAACTAAAAACACTGTACTTTCTGCTTTTTAAAAGACTGTTTTGGGATCAGCAATCGCAAACCCAAATCTAACCTCAACTCTTATGAGCTGAGCAACAAAAACTAATCTGAGACCTGTTGATAGGAGCACGTTCGGACCACATGTCCTTAGTAGTGGCATTATTGCCAACTGCCAACAGTAGAGGTCGCAGGACGAATGGCCCAAGTGTCATCACATTACATTGGACTATTCTCCTCCTGACTCACCACACGGTGCCAACCTGCCCGTTAAAACAGTCAACACATTACATTGGACTATTCTCCTCCTGACTCACCACACGGTGCCAACCTGACCGTTAAAACAGGCAACACATTACATTGGACTATTCTCCTCCTGACTCACCACACGGTGCCAACCTGACCGTTAAAACAGATGGGAATCGCCACATTAGAGCACATGTCCACAACAATGCAGTCAAAGGTAAGAAGTATTTGTAGCGACGACAGGGCACTGTTGACGTGGCCGACGGTCATCTGTGACAAGCCTGGATACAACAGCGCTGTTTAAACATGCGCGCACACAGGGTGTGTGTGTGACAGAGGCAACAGTTTAGCCTAGTTTCACTCCAAGTGATTTCCATCAGTCCCCTGTATCCCTTTAATGACAGGAAGTGTTCGGGACACCATTCTTTGTGTGTTTGTTTACCCTTGTCACGAGCTTGTGAGCTCAGAGCTAGTCAGGCAGAACGCACAACCCAAACGCTCCTAATGACCCACACACACATGGGAATGCTTTCCAAATCGCTAACACGTTTTTACATTCTTCTATTTATAATTTTCTCCCTCTTGTCTCCCCAATTAGGCTACAGAAGTCCATAAATGTGTTTTAAATAGAAAACCTTTGAACTAAACACAGTGACTTAAAACCAGTGGTGGAAAAAGTATCCAATTCAAATCAAATCAAATCAAATTTATTTATATAGCCCTTGGTACATCAGCTGATATCTCAAAGTGCTGTACAATTCTTGAGTAAAAGTAAAGATACCTTAATAGAAAATGCCTCAAGTAAAAGTGAAAGTCACCCAGTAAAATACTGCCCAAATGGTTCATTAATACATTTTCAAGTTCATAATTGTGAACTCTCCTCAAACAATAGCATGGTATTATTTCACTGTAATAGCTACTGTAAATTGGACAGTGCAGTTAGATGAACAAGAATTTAAAGCTTTCTGCCCATATCAGATATGTCTGTCCTGGGAAATGTTCATGTAACTTATAACCTCATGCTAATCACATTAGCCTACGTTAGCTTAACCATCCCGTGGGGGACACACCGGTCATGTAGAGTTTAAACAAATATATATATATATTCTATACTTGAGATTCTTCAAGGTAGCCACCCTTTGCCTTGTTGACAGCTTTGCACACGCTTGGCATTCTCTCAACCAGCTTCATGAGGTAGTCACCTGGAATGCGTTTCAATTAACAGGTGCACCTTGTTAAAAGTTAATTTATAGAATTTATTTCCTTCTTAATCCATTTGAGCCAATCAGCTGTGTGGTGACAAGGTAGGGGTGATATACAGAAGACAGCCCTGTTTGGTAAAAGACCAAGTCCATATTATGGGAAGAACAGCTCAGATAAGCAAAGAGAAACGACAGTCCATCATTACTTTAAGACATGAAGGTCAGTCAATGCGGAAAATGTCAAGAACTGTGACATTTTCTTCAAGTACAGTCGCAAAAACCATCAAGCGCTATGATGAAACTGCCTCTCATGAGGACCACAAGAAAGGAAGACCCAGAGTTACCTGTGCTGCAGAGGATACGTTTATTACAGTTACCAGGCTCTGAAATTGCAGCCCAAATAAATGTTTCACAGAGTTCAAGTAACAGATATCTCAACATCAACTGTTCAGAGGAGACTGTGTGAGTCAGGCCTTCATGATCAAATTGCCAGAAAGAAACCACTACTAAAGGACACCAATAATAAGAAGAGACTTGCTTGGATCGAGAAACATGAGCAATGGCCATTAGACTGGAAGAAATCTGTCCTTTGGTCTGATGAGTCCAAATGGGAGATTTTTGGTTCCAACTGCCATGTCTTTCTGAGATGCAGAGTAGGTGAAACGGATGATCTCTGCACGTGTGGTTCCCACCATGAAGCATGAAGGAGGAGGTGTGATGGTGCTTTGCTGGTGACACAGTCTGTGATTTATTTAGAATTCAAGGCACACAACCAGCGTGGCTACCACAGCATTCTGCAGCGATACGCCATCCCATCTGGTTTGCGCTTAGTGGGACTATCATTTGTTTTTCAACAGGACATTGACCCAACACACCTCCAGGCTGTGTAAGGGCTATTTGACCAAGAAGGAGAGTGATGGAGTGCTGCATCAGATGACCTGGCCTCCATAATCATCCAACCTCAAACTAATTGAGATGGTTAGGGATGAGTTAGACCACAGAGTGAAGGAAAAGCAGCCAACAAGTGCTCAACATGTGGAAACTCCTTCAAAACTATTGCAAAAGCATTCCAGGTGAAGCTGGTTGAGAGAATGCCAAGAGTGTGCAAAGCTGTCATCAAGGCATAGTGAGGCTACTTTGAAGAATCTAAAATACATTTGTTTAAAAAAATGTTGGTTACTACATGATTCCATGTGTAATTTCATCGTTTGGATGTCTTCATTTTTATTCTACAATGTATAAAATAGTACAAATAAAGAAAAACCCTTGAATGAGTAGGTGTGTCCAAACCTTTGACCGTTACTGTATATACACTTAAAGCTGTGTTTGTGGATGAATTTACTTCTGCCAGATGTCTGTAATAAAGTTTTTGCACTGAAGAACATTGCGCTCCATTTTTGCCAATTGAAGACCATTTTAAAAGCTTACAAAACTTCAAAAACGAAAGTAAAAAAACTCTAGTCTACTTCCTGGAAAATGACGCATCACTTTCATACTGTATATTCAGGCCATTCGGACAAACATTCTTCTAAATAAGCTGTCATGGATCCTTCTGACATTTAAGGAAAATGCATGGCTGAAAACCCTAAACGGTTGAGGCCGGGAATGTTCCAAGTCTAGTTTTACACAAATCCAGTGTGTGATGACGCTGGAGCGCTACCATGGTAACTGGGGGCCTACACTCTCCTGTGGTGTGGGTGCTAAAGTATAACTGGTTTGTGGAGGTTTTCTCAAAATTCAACAATAACCATGACACCTTTATGGGTGAGAGTCATATTGCCCTCGAGTCTCTTTTTCAGAGACAGTATAATAAATTATAAACTGGGTGGTTCGAGCCCTGAATGCTGATTGGCTAACAGCCGTTGTATATAAGACCGTATACAACGGATATGATAAAACATTTTTTTTACTGTTCTAATTATGTTGGTAACCAGTTTATAACAGTAATAAGGCACATCAGGGGTTTGTGATATATGGCCAAAATACCATGGCTAAGGGCTGTGTCCAGGCACTCCACCGTGGTATATTGGCCATATACAACACCCCCTCTGGCCTTATTGTTTAAATATACTTCAAGATCCTTGGTTCTAGTGCCTTCTAAGCAACCCTAACCGTTACGTAGAAAAACACTAAACACTAGCAGACGGAACCCAGGCTCAAAACCCAAACCCAACACCAAAACATTCAAACAGAACTCTTACCTGTGGCAGCAGCTGCGGGGCGGTTGAATCTGGCCGAGCCGGCCCTCTGAAGGGGGTTCTGGGCCTGCTTGCCTGCTACCTGGCTGGTCACCGCTGGAGTCTTCAGCCCTATGGTAGAGAAATAGTGAAACACCATGTCAACAGACAGACTAAACCTAACTGCAGCCTTGTAGCAGAGACTACCTGGTTATGGGGCTAGTGTGGTTTTATGAAGTAGTATCTGTGTAGTAGTGGAGCTTGGGTCTTAAAGGAGAGCGCAGAGATTTAGCCCCTGTGTCCACCTCCTACCACAGGTTACAAGCCCCCGTGTCCACCTCCTACCACAGGGCACAAGCCCCCGTGTCCACCTCCTACCACAGGGCACAAGCCCCCGTGTCCACCTCCTACCACAGGGCACAAGCCCCCGTGTCCACCTCCTACCACAGGGCACAAGCCCCCGTGTCCACCTCCTACCACAGGGCACAAGCCCCCGTGTCCACCTCCTACCACAGGGCACAAGCCCCCGTGTCCACCTCCTACCACAGGGCACAAGCCCCCGTGTCCACCTCCTACCACAGGGCACAAGCCCCGTGTCCACCTCCTACCACAGGGCACAAGCCCCCGTGTCCACCTCCTACCACAGGGCACAAGCCCCCGTGTCCACCTCCTACCACAGGGCACAAGCCCCCGTGTCCACCTCCTACCACAGGGCACAAGCCCCCGTGTCCACCTCCTACCACAGGGCACAAGCCCCCGTGTCCACCTCCTACCACAGGGCACAAGCCCCCGTGTCCACCTCCTACCACAGGGCACAAGCCCCGTGTCCACCTCCTACCACAGGGCACAAGCCCCCGTGTCCACCTCCTACCACAGGGCACAAGCCCCCGTGTCCACCTCCTACCACAGGGCACAAGCCCCCGTGTCCACCTCCTACCACAGGGCACAAGCCCCCGTGTCCACCTCCTACCACAGGGCACAAGCCCCCGTGTCCACCTCCTACCACAGGGCACAAGCCCCCGTGTCCACCTCCTACCACAGGGCACAAGCCCCCGTGTCCACCTCCTACCACAGGGCACAAGCCCCCGTGTCCACCTCCTACCACAGGGCACAAGCCCCCGTGTCCACCTCCTACCACAGGGCACAAGCCCCCGTGTCCACCTCCTACCACAGGGCACAAGCCCCCGTGTCCACCTCCTACCACAGGGCACAAGCCCCGTGTCCACCTCCTACCACAGGGCACAAGCCCCCGTGTCCACCTCCTACCACAGGGCACAAGCCCCCGTGTCCACCTCCTACCACAGGGCACAAGCCCCCGTGTCCACCTCCTACCACAGGGCACAAGCCCCCGTGTCCACCTCCTACCACAGGGCACAAGCCCCGTGTCCACCAGGGCACAAGCCTACCACAGGGCACAAGCCCCCGTGTCCACCTCCTACCACAGGGCACAAGCCCCCGTGTCCACCTCCTACCACAGGGCACAAGCCCCCGTGTCCACCTCCTACCACAGGGCACAAGCCCCCGTGTCCACCTCCTACCACAGGGCACAAGCCCCGTGTCCACCTCCTACCACAGGGCACAAGCCCCCGTGTCCACCTCCTACCACAGGGCACAAGCCCCCGTGTCCACCTCCTACCACAGGGCACAAGCCCCCCACAGGTCCACCCCCGTCCTACCACAGGGCACAAGCCCCCGTGTCCACCTCCTACCACAGGGCACAAGCCCCCGTGTCCACCTCCTACCACAGGGCACAAGCCCCGTGTCCACCTCCTACCACAGGGCACAAGCCCCCGTGTCCACCTCCTACCACAGGGCACAAGCCCCCGTGTCCACCTCCTACCACAGGGCACAAGCCCCCGTGTCCACCTCCTACCACAGGGCACAAGCCCCGTGTCCACCTCCTACCACAGGGCACAAGCCCCCGTGTCCACCTCCTACCACAGGGCACAAGCCCCCGTGTCCACCTCCTACCACAGGGCACAAGCCCCCGTGTCCACCTCCTACCACAGGGCACAAGCCCCCGTGTCCACCTCCTACCACAGGGCACAAGCCCCGTGTCCACCTCCTACCACAGGGCACAAGCCCCCGTGTCCACCTCCTACCACAGGGCACAAGCCCCCGTGTCCACCTCCTACCACAGGGCACAAGCCCCCGTGTCCACCTCCTACCACAGGGCACAAGCCCCCGTGTCCACCTCCTACCACAGGGCACAAGCCCCCGTGTCCACCTCCTACCACAGGGCACAAGCCCCGTGTCCACCTCCTACCACAGGGCACAAGCCCCCGTGTCCACCTCCTACCACAGGGCACAAGCCCCGTGTCCACCTCCTACCACAGGGCACAAGCCCCCGTGTCCACCTCCACAGGGCACAAGCCCCCGTGTCCACCACAGGGCACAAGCCCCGTGTCCACCTCCTACCACAGGGCACAAGCCCCCGTGTCCACCTCCTACCACAGGGCACAAGCCCCCGTGTCCACCTCCTACCACAGGGTACAAGCCCCCGTGTCCACCTACCACAGGGTACAAGCCCCCGTGTCCACCTCCCACCACAGGGTACAAGCCCCCGTGTCCACCTACCACAGGGTACAAGCCCCGTGTCCACCTACCACAGGGTACAAGCCCCCGTGTCCACCTCCTACCACAGGGTACAAGCCCCCGTGTCCACCTCCTCCACAGGGTACAAGCCCCCGTGTCCACCTCCTACCACAGGGTACAAGCCCCCGTGTCCACCTCCTACCACAGGGTACAAGCCCCCGTGTCCACCTCCTACCACAGGGTACAAGCCCCCGTGTCCACCTCCTACCACAGGGTACAAGCCCCCGTGTCCACCTCCTACCACAGGGTACAAGCCCCCGTGTCCACCTCCTACCACAGGGTACAAGGGTACCCCCGTGTCCACCTCCTACAGGGTACAAGCCCCGTGTCCACCCCTACCACAGGGTACAAGCCCCGTGTCCACCTCCTACCACAGGGTACAAGCCCCGTGTCCACCTACCACAGGGTACAAGCCCCCGTGTCCACCTACCACAGGGTACAAGCCCCGTGTCCACCTACCACAGGGTACAAGCCCCGTGTCCACCTACCACAGGGTACAAGCCCCGTGTCCACCTACCACAGGGTACAAGCCCCGTGTCCACCTACCACAGGGTACAAGCCCCGTGTCCACCTACCACAGGGTACAAGCCCCGTGTCCACCTACCACAGGGTACAAGCCCCCGTGTCCACCTACCACAGGGTACAAGCCCCCGTGTCCACCTACCACAGGGTACAAGCCCCCGTGTCCACCTACCACAGGGTACAAGCCCCCGTGTCCACCTACCACAGGGTACAAGCCCCCGTGTCCACCTACCACAGGGTCAAGCTGAGGGTGGATAAATAAACACCTCATAATCACCTGGGCCCAGCTTATCAAAAAGTGATCTGGATTTCCTCTATTGGATAGGATTAAATTCATAGAAATATAATTAATAGAACAGAAGAATCATTGACTTGAATGAGGACTCCTGTTCTATTAATTATATTTCTATGCATTCAATCCTTTCCGATTGAGGATATCCAGATCGATAACTGGACCCTACTCAATGGGAATCGGAGGATGATGGGTCATTTAAGCCACAGGGTTGGAAAATGATTATGTTAAAACATAATTTTAGAAATGAGATAGTTAGATTATCACAAATCAGCTAGTCTGTTGATATGCAGGTAGCCTAGTGGTTAGAGTGTTGGGCCAGTAACCGAAAGGTTGCTGAATTGAATCCCCGAGCTGACAAGGTAAAAATCTGTCGTTCTGTCCCTGAGCAAGGCAGTTAACCCGCTGTTCCCCGGGGGCCGAAAGACGTGGATGTAAATTATGGCAGTCCCCCGCACCTCTCTGATTGGGTTAAGGGTTGGGTTAAGACACATTTCAGTTGAAGGCATTCAGTTGTACAACTGACTAGGTATTCCCATTTATATGGTTTGGTATTTTACAATATAGTGGGACACAAGGAATAGATATTTGTGGGAATTGAGTGTTCTACCTCGGCGGTGAGTCATTGCAGTGTGTGTGTGAGAGAAAGAGAGTGTGTGTGTCCTCATAAGTTATAGTTGAATTAAGAAATTTGAAACCAATGAGAAATCAGACTGACCTAGATACAATGGAATAAAAAATATTGGTCCTCATATGTTTACACTTCAACCAAGCAGAAATCCACAGGGACAAAAAAAATCAACTAACATACCGACTACTGTATCCATGAACTGTCAGTGGTCACTGCTGCCATGGCAACATGAACACCTACAGCAGATGTACTGTACTCCATCGACCCCAAGCTAATATTACTCATATCCTGTGGGCACTTCCAGAGGCCACAGAAATAAACAGAGATTCTATAACCAATATAATTAATATTCATTGACACACATTATTGTGGAGATAAAGTGTATAAATGAACCAATCATCATTCAGGATTAGACCCACCCGTTGTATAATCATTGACACACACAGGGACGGAGGTTGGTTGGTAATACAATCCTGGTTCAATATTCCAATCTATGTGGTTCTGTTGGAACAACACATTGGGTCTAATCAGAAGAAACCAACACATTTGAACACAAATATGTCCATGTTTTAGCTAAAAGATATTCAAGTCAAGGAGAGGGTGTGGTGTGCAAATCAAAAGCCCCAGAGGAGACATCACCATCTGGGTTAAATAAAACTGGTCCATCTGATCCTGATCAGAGAAACACATCACAGAGGGAAACTGACTCATTAGTGAAACTGGCTAGTGGTGGTGAGCATGTTTAGACACATCTGTTTAAATGCTAACTCTGCTTAGACCATCAGACTTAAAGGGATAGGCTTCAAAATCAAAAAGGTTAGTGAGTGAAAGTAAGCATACAGCAAGGATATGTGAAAGTATTGTGTGCGTTTGGTGTGTGTGTGTGTACCTGTGTGGTGTTCTCCCTGTGTATTGAGTGGGAATTGTGTGTTCTACCTCGGTGGTGAGTGTTGCAGTGTGTGTGTGTGAGAAAGAGTGTGTGTGTCCTCATGCAGTTATAGTTGGTAGTGAGGGGCTTTGAAACCCCAGTGGCCTGGTAATCAGACTGACCTGGATTCCCCTGGAATGTAAAATATTGGGCCTCATCTGGCTTACAGCCCCCACCACTGGAGCTGTAGGCTGGCTGGGCCTCTCATCTGGCATACAGCCCCCATCCACTGGAGCTGGGACTGGTCAGAGAAAGACAGGGATGATGACAGTTAATACTAGAATTAAGAATGAACTAATACAAATATAGTCTATTAACCACTTGGAAATAGACTGAAACTCATTCAAACCTCACTCAACTACATTGGGTTTAGTTTGAGTTGTTCAATAGTGAAAGATGATTGGCTACGTGTAACTCCAGCACAAACAACATTCTATAATAGAATAGTGTTATTTGACACATCTTTTAGACATGGAAAGACCCAAACGCTGTTCTGAAAGATGACAGTTCTACTGTATCAAAACTAAATGGTCTCCGTTGTGATAATCTGTGTGACACAGATCTGTGTGGGACCTCTCACAGCAGGTTGTGTTGGCAGATACAATCCTCACAGCACGTCTGTGTGGGCAGATAGCGAACCTCTCACAGCACGTCTGTTGGGCAGATAGCAACACAGCACATTGGGTCTCACAGCCCAAACGTAAGAAAGAAAAAAATAGCTGTTTACATTTGAATTCCCAAAGCTAAATGTCACATAACGTTTTACCTAGCAAAAAGGGGAATAATCTCTGGTCCTAATTATCTACATGATTACAATCATCAGACTACTGATTACAAATGTCTCAAAACGCTGCATAAACAACATCATCTGCATTAGCTGAGAGGCGTCTGCAGCACAATTAGAGCAACGGGAAACCAGTATGTTGATGTAGTTAAACAATGGCTAGATTGATTTGGTGATCAGTGTTGATTAGTTCCTCTGTAAACAGAGGCGGCGCAACGCCATAGCAACAGTATCTTGGTCGACCATCAGATCAAATGACAACCTGCTCATCAACAGTAGCCATAGGTCTTCTACCTTCGTGAGTCATTGCAGTGTGAGTGTGAAGCAAGAGAGAAGGATATGTGAAAGTGTGGAGAGAGTGTGAGAAGAGTGAGAGAGTGCATGAGAGTTAGAGATGAGAGCCCTGGAGAGTGAGGGGAGCTCTGTGAAAGTGTAGTGGCCTGGTAGTGTGAGAAGAGTGAGAGAGGGCATGAGAGCGATGGAGAAGAGAGCGATGGAGAGGAGAGCGAGAAGGAAGAAAGAAATTTCTTTTTTCTCTACTGTTCTGTCACTAAAGGAATTCCTACAGCAGGTCTCATCCATGTCTTCATCTCTCTTGAACATCCCCCTTTCCCCTCCTCCCCACCCCCCTCTTCTTTCTCTTCAACAGAGTGGTGGCTGTACTGTAGTGAACAAAGACAACCATTGACCCCCTATCCCCATTTAGACCAAGTCACACAGGGAGGTCATGTGATGCTGTTGATAGTATTGTTCAGACGTATCACATTAAACTATTAGATAGTAATAGAAACCTCACTCTCAAACTCAACTCTACACGTTCAACGTGTTGTGTGTTCATTTCAATATAGATTTCCTGATAAACTGAGACACGGCAACTATACATTATCCAGTGTTGAGTGGTTCAGTGTAGCAAGCCAACACTGTGGGGGAGCTGATTATCACCTCTAGGGACATTAAATCAGTCCTGACAGCAGACTACAGCAGGTCTGTACAATAAGCATGTAGACTTTCTGGAAACTAATATTTACTCCCTGAAATGAGTTAAATAAATGTGTGTGAGTAAGAGTCAGTCCTCACCCTTCTCCACTCACACCTCCATCTTCCTCAACACACAACCACCACCCTCCTCCTCCTCTCCAGCAGCTACAGTAGATATAGAGAGGAGGACCAGATGTAATCCAGAGGTTTATGATGCCGTCCAGACAAAGCCCCCTGGATATGTGGGTCAGGAGAGTACCCTGTCTGCCGCTCTGATCACACACACACAGAGCCTGGGCAGATGTGAACTCTGACCTCGATAGAGAAAGCAGGAATGCCACTGCAATGAGGGGCCAGATTCACATGGACATTCTCTTCAGAGTCAAATGGCAGGGGAGACTGATGGAATTGTCGAGAGCGAGAGAGAGTGTGTGAGCTAGTGGCAAGAGGAGGATGTGAGTCACCAGCAACAGGAAGACCACACCAATGAAAACCACTGCTTGCACACTGAGTGTGTTGTGTGAAGACCTTCTGTGGTGCCGCAATATAGGAAGAATAACTCAATGCGCACACACACACACACACACACACACACACACACACACACACACACACACACACACACACACACACACACACACACACACACACACACACACACACACACACACACACACACACACACACACACACACACAGTCTCACGTTTGCTGGGGGCTGCTGAAGATCCGTTACTCTCGGTGGCGGCGCTGCCCAGAGAAGAAGAGCTAAGGCTTGTGGGTAGGTTCTTCACGGGCAGTTTGGACACGGCGGCGGCAGCAGCAGCCGAAGTGCGAGCAGCACCTACCCCCAGGTTGACGGATGGCTTTGGGTTAGAGGTCACCACAGTAGGCCCAGGCAATCCAGAGGGTCTGTCTGTGACACGTGGCTTGGGGATACCTGGGAAATGTAGGAAAGGACCAACAGGGTTCATCAGTTTCAGGTATTGGGAGAAGTATTCACATCTGTATCAGTATGAATCAATGTCCGTAATATCAATATGTCCATACACTGAAAATTCTAACGTAAGATATCAGTATCGTATCAATACAAAGATCAGGGGCAGTATTTATAAGAATGCTGATTTAGGATCAGTTTTGCCTTTAAGATCAAGGCTTCCTCAGCATCTGCAGAACACATATACCACTAGTCAGTGTGTGTGTGTGAGTATAAACATGCCCTACGAGAAGATACATATTTATTTATCTAGTGACACAGCTGAGCTAGCAGAGGAAGGATGAATAGGAGAGAGACAGGGAGTGAGAGAGAAAACCCCCTCTGGCACTGAGTACATACAGAGAGAAGTATAGAGAAGAGCCCATATCAGCACAAAGTACGTGGACATACTGTAGGGTGACATTGATGGATATATACAGACATATCAGCAAGTTTTAGACAAGCTCTCTCTCACACACACACACACACACACACACACACACACACACACACACACACACACACACACACACACACACACACACACACACACACACACACACACACACACACACACACACACACACACACACAGGTTAGGGTGCAGAGATTTGTCTCCAGTGTGAGGTGAATGAGGTCTGTGACCGCCAGTCAAAGGTTCTGAAATAGAACAGGGTTGGTCTTCCACAGAGGGAGGGGTTATGGTCCTATAGTGTTCCTGTAGTGTTGCTGAATACTGTAACAGAGCACCATGTTGTGACTGGGCCGCGTCTCCTGAACATAATAAGCTGCAGTGACGCTAGCAGCACTGTATAATAACATGATGTGAACTATCTGGATACATGGCTAGTCTTACACCTCAGACCTGGGTCATGTTCAGTGGGCCACAATGTAACAACACATTTGGCAACGTGACTAGTTAAGGTTAAAAAGGTTCAATTCTTAGTCTTACGGTACAAGTTAATGAAGTACTTTCCTGTTTCACTCGGTTTGAAATAGTTTCCACTAGCTGATAGTGAACAGGACTCTGGATCTTACAGGCTATTCCAGATACTTGAGCTGCGTTTGGATTTAGCCCCCCCACACAAGACGAATCACACGCACAACGCAAATACTTTTTGACATATTCATTTGACCAATGTCTGGTACAATGTCTGTCCATGACCCACGGAGCCAAATACTGTAGTTTAACTTGACCCAGGTCTGGTAACCCCTGGGCTGTTCTCCAGCTTAGGAGAGGGATTGGTGGGAACTAACAACACCTCCTCCTCCCTCCTCCTTTCCTTTTTTCCCATACTTAATCAAACATGCTTCACTATCAGTAGGAACACCTCCAAGGCCCTATGGCTCTTCCCTTTTCACACCACTGCCCTGTGTGTGTGCGTGTGCGTGTGCGTGTGCGTGTGTGTGAGAGAGAGACAGAGACTGTGCGAGAGAAACAATAGCAGAGACGTTGTTTGTGTGTGTCAAAACTCAAGGATGTGTACATGTGTATCCAGGACAATGCCCTGAGTGGACCTGTGGGTTGTGTCACCATCGGCTTTGCTCATCAGAGACAGGAAAGAGAGGAAGAGCACTGCTGTGTAGAGATTAGTAGTAGGATAACTATGATCTACTGTGAGGTCAGTTTGACGTTTTCCCTCATGATGGTCAGGGTTAGGACTGGAGCAGGGCAAGCTGGTCCTGGATCTGTGTGTACAGGAAATGTCTGGTTCAAGGTGTTGGATAGTACAGTAACATAACTGAATAGACCTCCTGTGTACAGTGTTAGTTACTGCAGTACCACCAAATAGCCCTTTGACAGCAAATACATACTGTATTATACACTCAGTATACCAACCACTAGGAACACCTTCCTAATATAGAGTTGCACCCCTCCCCTTTGCCCCCAGAACAGCCTCGATTCATCCTCTACAGTACAAGGTGTTGAAAGCGTTCCACAGAGATGCTGGCCCATATTGACTCCTAAGCGTTCCACAGTTGTGTCAAGTTGGCTGGATATCCTTTGGGTGGTGGACCATTCTTAATACTCACGGGAAAAACCCAGCAGCGCTGCAGTTCTTAACACAAACCGCTGCGTCTGGCACCTACTACCAAACCCCCCGTTCAAAGGCACTTAAATATTTTGTCTTGCCCATTCACCCTCTGAATGACACACATACACAATCCATGTTTCAAGGCTTTAAAAAGTCCTTCATCTACACGGATTGAAGTAGATTTAACAAGTGACATTAATAAGGGATCATAGCTTTCTTCTGGATTCACCTGGTCAGTCTGTCATGGAAAGAGCCTAATGTTTCGTATACTCCGTGTATAATTGAGAACTTATAGCTAGCTGTGCGTTGGTTGCCTGAATGTCTTAGGAAGATACACATATACATGTTTATGTTACCTAGGCAACATTAGGAGTTGTTGTAAACACTCACCGCAAGGTGAACACACAAGGTAAAAAATGAACACAGGCATGTCTTTGAACACAAGCATGTTGCCTCAGTAACCACATAAGACATTAGGCCAAGCACGCCTCCTACGCAATCATCAAGTTTGGAGACGACACAACAGTAGTGGGCTTGATTACCAACAACGACGAGACCGGTGAGGGCTCTGGGACTGTAGTGCCAGGAAAATAACCTCTCATTCAACGTCAACAAAACAAAGGAGATGATCGTGGACTTCAGGAAACAGCAGAGGGAGCAGCCCCCTATCCACATCGACTGGACCGCAGTGGAGAAGGTGGAAAGATCCTGGGTGTAGTCATCACTGACAAACTGAAATGGTCCACCCACACAGACAATGTGCCTCTTCAAAATCAGGAGGCTGATTTTTTGGGGGATTGGCACCTAAAACCCTCTCAAACTTTTACAGATACAGAATTGAGAGCATCAGCGCCTGGTATGGCAACATTTTTTTTTTTACACCAAACCAACCGGCAGTGTGGTGCCAGGACAACAACCTCTCCCTCAATGTGAGCAAGACAAATGAGCTGATCGTGGACTACAGGAAAAGGCGGGCTGAACAGGCCCCCATGAACATCGATGGGGCTGTAGTGGAGCGGGTCGAGAGTTTCAAGTTCCTTGGTGTCCACATCACCAACAAACCATCATGGTCCAAACACACCAAGACAGTTGTGAAGAGGGAACGACAAAACCTTTTCCCCCTCAGGAGACTGAAAAGATTTGGCATGGGTCCCCAGATCCTCAAAAACTTCTACAGTTGCACCATCGAGAGTATCCTGACCGGTTGCGTCACCGCCTGGTATGGCAACTCCTCAACATCTGAACGTAAGGTGCTACAGTGGCTAGTGCGAACAGCCCAGTACATTACAGGAGCCAAGCTTCCTGCAATCCAGGACCTATATAATAGGCGTGTCAGAGGAAAGTCCATAAAATTGTTAGAGACTCCAGTCACCCAAGTCATAGACTGTTTTCTCTGCTACCGAACGGCAAGCAGTACCGGAGCGCCAAGTCTAGGTCCAAAAGGCTCCTTAACAGCTTCTATCCCCAAGCCATAAGACTGCTGAACAATTAATCAAATGGCCACCAGACTATTACATTGACCCCCACCCTCATTTGTTTTGTACACTGCTGTAACTCGCTGTTTATTATCTATGCATAGTCCCTTCACCCCTACCTACATGTACAAATGACCTCTAACCTGTACCCCTGCACACTGACTCGGTACCTCCTGTATATAGCCTTGTTACTGTTGTTATTGTGTTATTGTTGTTATTGTGTTATTGTTGTTGTGTTATTGTTGTTATTGTGTTATTGTTGTTACTGTTGTTACTGTGTTATTGTGTTATTGTGTTACTGTTGTTATTGTGTTACTGTGTTATTGTGTTATTTTTATTTGTACTTTTTTCTACTTTTTACATTAGTTTATTTGGTAAATATTTTCTTAACTCCTCTTGAACTGCACTGTTGGTTAAGGGCTTGTAAGGAAGCATTTCACAGTAAGTTCTACACTTGTATTCGGCGCATGTGACAAATAAAGTTTGATTTGAACTGCACCGCCTGCAATCACAGGGCACTCCAGGGGGTGGTGCGGTCTGCCCAATGCATCACCGGGGGCTCACTACCTGCCCTCCAGGACAACTACAGCACCTGATGCCATAGGAAGGACAAAAAGATCATCAAGGACAACAACCACCCGAGCAGCTGCCTGTTCACCCAGTTATCATCCATAAGGCAAGGTTAGTACAGGTGCATCAAAGCTGGGACCGAGAGACTGAAAAACAGCTTCTATCTCAAGGTCATCAGACTGTTAAACAGCCATCACTAGCACATTAGAGGCTGCTGCCTATAGGCATAGACTTGAAATCACTGGTCATAAATGGAACACTAGTTACTTTAATAATGTTTACATATTTTGTATTATTCATCTCATATGTACAGTGCCTTGCGAAAGTATTCGCCCCCCTTGAACTTTGCAACCTTTTTCCACATTTCAGGCTTCAAACAAAGATATAAAACGGTATTATTTTGTGAAGAATCAACAACAAGCGGGACACAATCATGAAGTGGAACGACATTTATTGGATATTTCAAACTTTTTTAACAAATCAAAAACTGAAAAATTGGGCGTGCAAAATTATTCAGCCCCTTTACTTTCAGCAAACTCTCTCCAGAAGTTCAGTGAGGATCTCCGAATGATCCAATGTTGACCTAAATGACTAATGATGATAAATACAATCCACCTGTGTGTAATCAAGTCTCCGTATAAATACACCTGCACTGTGATAGTCTCAGAGGTCCATTAAAAGCGCAGAGAGAATCATGAAGAACAAGGAACACACCAGGCAGGTCCGAGATACTGTTGTGAAGAAGTTTAAAGCCGGATTTGGATACGAAATGATTTCCCAAGCTTTAAACATCCCAAGGAGCACTGTGCAAGCGATAATATTGAAATGGAAGGAGTATCAGACCACTGCAAATCTACCAAGACCTGGCCATCTCTCTAAACTTTCAGCTCATACAAGGAGAAGACTGATCAGAGATGCAGCCAAGAGGCCCATGATCACTCTGGATGAACTGCAGAGATCTACAGCTGAGGTGGGAGACTCTGTCCATAGGACAACAATCAGTCATATATTGCACAAATCTGGCCTTTATGGAAGAGTGGCAAGAAGAAAGCCATTTCTTAAAGATACCCATAAAAAGTGTTGTTTAAAGTTTGCCACAAGCCACCTGGGAGACACACCAAACATGTGGAAGAAGGTGTTCTGGTCAGATGAAACCAAAATTGAACTTTTTGGGAACGATGCAAAATGTTATGTTTGGCGTAAAAGCAACACAGCTCATCACCCTGAACACACCATCTCCACTGTCAAACATGGTGGTGGCAGCATCATGGTTTGGGCCTGCTTTTCTTCGGCAGGGACAGGGAAGATGGTTAAAATTGATGGGAAGATGGATGGTGCCAAATACAGGACCATTCTGGATGAAAACCTGATGGAGTCTGCAAAAGACCTGAGACTGGGACGGAGATTTGTCTTCCAACAAGACAATGATCCAAAACATAAAGCAAAATCTACAATGGAATGGTTCAAAAATAAACATATGCAGGTGTTAGAATGGCCAAGTCAAAGTCCAGACCTGAATCCAATCGAGAATCTGTGGAAAGAACTGAAAACTGCTGTTCACAAATGCTCTCCATCCAACCTCACTGAGCTCGAGCTGTTTTGCAAGGAGGAATGGAAAAAAAATTCAGTCTCTCGATGTGCAAAACTGATAGAGACATACCCCAAGCGACTTACAGCTGTAATTGCAGCAAAAGGTGGCACTACAAAGTATTAACTTAAGGGGGCTGAATAATTTTGCACGCCCAATTTTTCAGTTTTTGATTTGTTAAAAAAAGTTTGAAATATCCAATAAATGTCGTTCCACTTCATGATTGTGTCCCACTTGTTGTTGATTCTTCACAAAAAAATACAGTTTTATATCTTTATGTTTGACGCCTGAAATGTGGCAAAAGGTCAAAGTTCAAGGGGGCCGAATACTTTCGCAAGGCACTGTATAAACACTGTATATATACTGTATTTTAGTCTATGCTGCTCTGACATTGCTCGTCCAAATATTGATATATTCTTATTTCCTTTACTTTACTTAGTTTTGTGTATTGTAGCGAAATTGTTAGATATTACTTGTTAGATATTACTGCACTGTCGGAGCAAGAAACAAACACAAGCATTTCGCTACACCCGCAATTAACATCTGCTTAACACGTATATGTGACCAATAACATTTGATTGGATTTGAAACAAATGATGGTGATTGAGTAACAGACAGCCTTTCAACTCTTATTTGGGTGGAGAAGGTTTCTGAATGTGCTTCTCAAAGACGCCTTTTCAACATGGCCAGAGTTCGGGGTCAAATTTGGCACCGTTTTTCAGAAACAAGGAAACTATTGTCCACTCAGAATTTGACCTTTTCTGACAAGACGCAGATCTGGTTTTCTGATAGATTCATTCTTCCACACACCCTCAGATCCAATCCGCCCCCGAATCCCAACTGTCCCATATCACACACTGCAGCCTAGTGGTTATGGAAACAAATAGTTAAATTACAGACAGGCTATTGTGGGGGAATCCCGACCCGGGTTAAGCGTGTGTAAATGGAACGCAATTCCTTTTTTTTTTAAATGCACTTTTCTCTCCGTGCATATATTGACCTTAAACCTAAGCATGAGAATAGCATTCAATTCACCTGCTATTCATTGGGGATGGAGCTTGAATGAATGAAGGTGTGGAGGAGGCGTGTCTACAGATATGATGTATTCTGACCTTGACTTAATTCCCTCATAATGAATGAAGGTGTGGAGGAGGTGTGTCTACAGATATGCTGTATTCTGACCTCGACTTAATTCCCTCATAATGAATGAAGGTGTGGAGGAGGCGTGTCTACAGATATGATGTATTCTGACCTTGACTTAATTCCCTCATAATGAATGAAGGTGTGGAGGAGGCGTGTCTACAGATATGATGTATTCTGACCTTGACTTAATTCCCTCATAATGAATGAAGGTGTGGAGGAGGCGTGTCTACAGATATGATGTATTCTGACCTTGACTTAATTCCCTCATAATGAATGAAGGTGTGGAGGAGGCGTGTCTACAGATATGCTGTATTCTGACCTCGACTTAACTCCCTCATAATTTCACCATCTTTACCTGCAAGGAAACCATGAATGTCTACCTACCCGTTTCAAGTGGAAAAAGATTACTTTCTTTTTTCAGACAGAAATAACACCGTTCTCCATACATTGTCATTTACAACTTGATAAGAGCTATCGATAAGAGCTAGGTAAATGAGTCAACCGTTTGGATCAGGGGATTGTAAATAGACTTGTTTTAGATCCATTTTACATTCTAGTCGCTGCAGACAAACGTTAAACCAGTCATTTGGCAGCAACCTGAAGCATTATCAACAAATCAACTTTCCCCACAGTAAAGTTGATGAAATGCTTTGGCATTATTCCGAATTTTAAATTGTATCGAATTTTAACTTTGAGGGATGGTTACTCTCGAATGTCTTAATTATAGGCCACCCCGACATTCATGTTAAATATGATCCACTATCAGTATCAACCGTCAGTAGGACTAATAACCACACATATTCAACCGCCAATGTACTGTTAGTTCCCTTCAGGTGGTATAGCCTATATTATCATTCCATTGTTTCCTTTTCCTCCTCTGTAAACGCCGTCTCGTCCGTATGGCTGCTGAGGATCATTAGTATCAGTTGGTCTAATGCGTTTTTACACGTAGGCTAACTAAACTGTTATGGAGTGGAGTGCAGCCCAGCCGTAACAGTTACAACCTGATGGTTAGTGCAGGCAATAGGTGAGGGTATAGCCTACTATTGTACATTATTCTCCCTGTTGTAATTGAATGGTCACTAATCTTGCAACATTACCATGGTTTGACAAACTGAAGGTGGCAATTTTCAGGATGAATCAAACCACAGTATTTTTGATTAAAGGCTCTCCAAACCTGTTTTATGACTCAAATACTTTCTTAACCCTAAATAACTGACGAAATCAGACTATTTTTTAAACCTGCCAATTGGTGCTAAAACAGGGTGGCAGGTAGCCTAGGGATTAAGAGCATTGAGCCATTAACCAGAAGGTTGCTGGTTCGAATCCCCGTCCCGACTACATTAAAAATCCGCCGATGTGCCCTTGAGCAAGACACGTAACCCTAATTGCTCCGGTAATTCACTCTGGATAAAAGCGTCTGCTGATTGACTCAAATGTAAATGTAAAACAGAGATGAAAATGCATTCATTTAGATGGCTTTCTTTCATTGATCCCAAGGTTCAGAATACCTGTTCTCTCCACATATTCTAATGAGTCGGTCAACAGAATTCTAAATCAAAGATACATTGTATTTAAAGGGATGGCTTAAGATACATGTACTGAAAACCCTGTTGAATGAAGATGCAGAGTGCGTTACGTGACTGAATAAGGTATGTCTGATTACCAAACACTGAGAAGTGGTAGGAAAGGTGTACATTTTCTGATTACGAGAAGAGGTAGGAAAGGCTGATTACCAAACACTGAGATGTGCATAGGAAAGGTGTACATTTTCTTTTCTACATCTGATTACCAAACACTGAGAAGTGCATAGGAAAGGCGTACATTTTCTACATCTGATTACCAAACACTGAGAAGAGGTAGGAAAGGCATACATTTTCTACGTCTGATTACCAAACACTGAGAAGTGGTAGGAAAGGCGTACATTTTCTACGTCTGATTACCAAACACTGAGAAGAGGTAGGAAAGGCATACATTTTCTACGTCTGATTACCAAACACTGAGAAGTGGTAGGAAAGGCGTACATTTTCTACGTCTGATTACCAAACACTGAGAAGAGGTAGGAAAGGCATACATTTTCTACGTCTGATTACCAAACACTGAGAAGAGGTAGGAAAGGCATACATTTTCTACATCTGATTACCAAACACTGAGAAGAGGTAGGAAAGGCATACATTTTCTACGTCTGATTACCAAACACTGAGAAGTGGTAGGAAAGGCATACATTTTCTACGTCTGATTACCAAACACTGAGAAGTGGTAGGAAAGGTACATTTTCTACATCTGAAGACTAGATGGAAGACAACATGTTGATGTCTCGCGTAACTAAGACTACGTCCCAAAAGACACCCTATTCCCTATGTAGTGGACTACTTTTTTTTTTACCAGGGCTCATATGGCTTTTGTCAAAAGCAGTGCACTATATAGAGAATAGGATGGCATTTGGGACTTACCCCCAATGACCCACGTCACGCTAATAGTAGTCTCAATTTCCTCAGAGAATCAAACATTGGATCCAACCACTCTGGAAGAAGGAAGAGAGGACCCGAAAGAAGGAAGAAGGAGAGAGCGAGAGGGTTGCATATGCTTTTCGACTTCCTCTGAGAGGACACAGAGGGAAGTTAGAGTAAAATTAGACCACAGACACGCATGGTCACAAGCACAGCACACAGTCAGTCAGTCTCCCATTTTAAATGGCTTTTAAAAGATGCAGTAGGTTACATGTGGTGAGGGAACATGATGAGAGAGAGAGTGAGATGAAAATAGAGAGAGAGAGTTATCTTATGTAAGTCTGCGCAGAACTGAGACAGACCCAAGCAGAAACACAGTCTGGAGATCGACACACACTCTTGCGCAGCTAACCTTGTGGGGGGCATACAATTCAGTCCCATTCAAAATCCTATTTTCCTTAACCCCTAACCCGTACCTTAACCCTAAACCTAACACTAGCTTCTAACCCTAAAACTAACCATAGCTCCTAACCCTAAACTTAATTCTAACCGGAGGTCGACCGATGATTTTTCAACGCCGATACCAATTATTGGAGGACCAAAAAAGCCAATACAGATTTAAAAATCGGACGAATTATATATATTTGTAATAATGACAATTACTCATTCAACAATGCTGACTGAACACTTATTTTAACTTAATATAATACATAAATAAGTCTCAAATAAATAATGAAACATGTTCAATTTGGTTTAAATAATGCAAAAACAGTGTTGGAGAAGAAAGTAAAAGTGCAATATGTGCCATGTAAAAAACGTTTAAGTTCCTTGGTCAGAACATGAGAACATATGAAAGCTGGTGGTTCCTTTTAACATGAGTCTTCAATATTCCCAATTAAGAAGTTTTAGGTTGTAGTTATTATAGGAATTATAGGACAATTTCCCTCTATACCATTTGTTTTTCATATACCTTTGACTATTGGATGTTCTTATAGGCACTTTAGTGTTGCCAGCCTAATCTCAGGAGTTGATAGGCTTGAAGTCATAAACAGAGCTGTGCGTCAAGCATTGCTAAGAGCTGCTGGCAAACGCAGTAAAGTGCTGTTTGAATGAACGCTTACGAGCCTGCTGGTGCCTACCATCGCTCAGTCAGACTGTTTATTATAATTAAGTCTAAGATTTGATAGAGCACACAGAAATACGAGCCTTTGGTCATTAATATGGTCAAATCCGAAAACAAAACATTTATTCTTTCAGTGAAATACGGGACCGTTCTGTATTTTATCTAACGGGTGGCATCCATAAGTCTAAATATTGCTTTTACATTGCACAACCTTCAATGTTATGTCATAATTATGTACAAATCTGGCAAATTAATTACGGTTTTTGTTAGGAATATATGGTCTTCACACAGTTCGCAACGAGCCAGGCGGCCCAAACTGCTGCATATAGCCTGACTCTGCTTGCACAGAACGCAAGAGAAGTGTCAATTTCCCTAGTTAATATTGCCTGCTAACATTAATTTCTTTTAACTAAATATGCAGTAATCGGCGTCCAAAAATGACAATTACCGATTGTTATGAAACCTTGAAATCAGCCATGCCGATTAATCAGTTAACCTCTAATTCTAACCCTAACACTAATTCTAACCCTAACACTAATTCTAACCCTAACACTAATTCTAACACTAATTCTAATTCTAACCCTAACACTAATTCTAACACTAATTCTAATTCTAACCCTAACACTAATTCTAACCTAAACCCCATAGAAATAGCATTTGACCTTGTGGGGACCAACAAAATATCCACAGTTAGTCAAATTTTTGTTTGTTTACTATTCTTGTGGGAACTTCTGGTTAAACACGTCCACACACACAATCTCTCTGTTGCTCCATGTGTTGGTCTCTGTCTGATTGTCTTGTTCTGATCTGTATTGATTGTGTGTGTGCGTGTGTGTGTATGGAGTGTGCGTGTGTGATGATGCGTACGAGTGTGTGTCTTGTTTACCCAAACCAGAGTGTGTGTTTAAGTGCCCTCATCTCTGCAGCAGAAGCAGGAAATGAGCAGGCTGACACTGCAGAGCTCAGAATGCCTTTCACATTCCACTACACCTCACTCACACACATTCATTCACACGCGCTCACACACACACACATTCTCTCACACACAGTTTCAAGTCTCTACACACACAGCAATGTATTTTCTACACTTTGTCATTTATACACTTTATCAAGTTGCTGACACACAGAAAGATGTGTGTGTGTGTGTAGTCACCAGCTGTCTGACTTGGTCGTCCTCTCGGTGGAGACACGCTCCCAGTGGTCTGGCCGTCCTTCCCCGTCGTAGGAGGAGCGGGAGGGGGCAGCCTGGAGCCAGAACTCCCTCCTACTGGAGCTGGAGAGGTGGGAGACAGGGAAGGTCCCCCGGTGTTGCTCGCTCCCCCGGCCCCCCTGCCCTTGACCTGGGGCAGCTGTCTGACCGATGAGGGCCCCAGCTTGGAGGAGACCTTCTGCAGAAAGAGCTGTCGTTTAGTTACCGCGTCCCAGCCCATGGGGCCCAGCTCGGAGCTGCGCACCGAGACCATGGTGTTGGCCATTCCAGAGTCGTAGGCAGAAATGTGGAAGTAGAAGCACACAGGCAGGAGGAGTGAGAAGGGAGGGGGAGGAGAGAGAGGAAATAGGAGCAGGCTGGAACTCTGAGGTAAAACAGTTGCTATTGTACTACATTCCCTCTGGGATTCACTGCTGGGACCAGTTCCTCTCCCTCTTTATTCCCTCCCTCTTTATTCCCTCCCCCTCTTTCCTCCCTCTTTCCTCCCCCTCTTCCGTAAACACAGGGCACATATGGAGTGAGTTTGCAGGCGAGTTTTCAAAGAAAAGACTTGACTGCTATAAATGTTCAGACTATTCGTACGCTATTCAGAACAGTTTGACAAATGGCTTTTGCCTTCATAGGAGAAGTGTCTGAGAAACAAATCTGTTCTGAGGACTGTTTCAAACTGAGAATAGAATGTGGCGGAACATTCACCAACCGACGTGTCACACACACCCGCAGATGTCAAGACATTCCACACCAAAAATGATTTGACTCATGCCGTCATTCAACAGAACCCCAACACTGATTGGGGTTCAATGTTCAGCATTATACTGCAGTGAATGATACAGTTGACATTTAAACCCAAAGCCCTCCTTTCGCCATGGATTACTTGAGCCTGACTAACAACATAGTTAAATCATGTGATGACATGCTCGCAGACAGACTTGCCTGAGGAACTACTCGATCACGCCACTCACAAACACAGGAAGAGTTGAAACCTGTCAATGGATTTCAAGGCAAAATACCAACAACAAACCTCTGCCACTCCCTCACCTAAAACCACTGCTCCCACCGGTTAGAGATGTAACCAAGCCTTGGGCTTGTTCTCTACATGCGTCATATCATCCTGATAAAGTACAGTATGTTCCTGGTGACTGGAAATCTCAGTCAGTTCACTAACAGCCCCTGTTGTGGATACTAAAAATACATCTTTCCTTGAGGAAATCACTGATCTGGCCAAGTTGAATTGGGTGAGGGCAGTCTGGTGTGTGGTGTTATACCATGTGACATGCAGATCAGTGATTCTTTCAAGGAAGAGAGGGAGGAACGTAAGGAAAGATTTGACCAAACTATTCAAACAGGGCCGTAATAGAATAACCCCCCCCCCCACACGCAGTGGGCTACTTACTGTGCCATTGCTTCTCCTTTGTTCTACAGGTGTCTCACCCCCTGCTCCCTCTGTAGTGTCATCTGTAGTGCACACTCCTGTAGTACACACTCCGGTAGTAGCCTCTTCTCCATTTGGGAGACCCTCCCCAGGCGTCCAACGGTGCCCATCCACAGCCAACTCTGAACCCAGAGAGCTGCTGGAGGTGGAGCGAATGCCATTGACTAAAGTGCCCTTCTTCCTCTTCTCAGATTGGTTAGAGACTCTGGGCTCTGTGTTTTGATTGGGTCTGGGTTTGGGGCTCGGCTTCAGCGAAGCTACTTTAGTTTGACCCAAAGACGACCTTTGCCTTTTGACTCCGTCTGGGGCTTTCTTTTCATTGGCCGGAGCAGTTTTTCCCTGCGTCTGATTGGCTGTTCTGGTTGTAGAGGCGGGCCTGGACATGACCTTAGACTTGACGTTCTTCAGGTCGGGTTTGGGGAACCTCTTGACGTCCGTCCTACCAGGTTTGGATGTCGTGGTGACCGCTGTCTTGGCGATGGCAGCGTTCGGTTTGACCCGAGTTGCACACGGGTGTTCCTTGGTCTTGCGGAAAGCGGAGCTTGCACCTTTGGACCCTTTGTTTGGAGACTGGGGAACGGTAAAGGGGGACACTGCCAAATCCACACCCTTGGAGACTTGTACTGAGGTGGAGGTCTGGGAGACTACAGTGAAGCCTTCAGAATCTGGAGACACTATAGTTTCACTGAGAATAACCTCTAGTGCCACAATAGGCTCGGTGTCCACTGCCTCCACCATGGGGAGAACATCCAGAGTGCAGGCCTCCTCGGGCAGATCCACCCCCACCTGAAGTGCCTGTCTATCGGGCAGACCCGGTGAGCTGCTAGCCCCAGTCTGGAGGTTCTGGAGTTCCATGGTGATGGTCCCAGCATGAGGTCTCTTCCTCCCCTCAAGGCCCTTACAGAGGTCAGGCAATGGGGCGGAGAGTGGAGCCTGGATGGGAGCCGTGGTGAAGGGGGAGTCCGTGTCCGAGTCCTCTAGGATGGACACCCCGCTGCTGGGGCGCCGCTCCGAGTCGATCAGGCTGATTCTCCTCATCACCATGTCCGAGCTCACCGACAGGAACAACCCTTCCTCATCATCCTCAACATCACCCTCGTCACCTGGGATCTCTGTGGCCGCCGAGTCCGGGGAAGAGTCCCTTCTCCTACCGCTGTTGCTCGCCACACTGCTAACGTTGTCATGGAGATCACCTTGGCTACCGTTACTATGCTCCCGTATCCCAGCAATGCTCATGGCGAGGGTCAGGTTGTCGTTCCAGGAGTCCTCATCAGCGTCCAGGTAGACGGACACCGAGTTGTCGTTGGATTCAGAGAATTCAGTCTGAGGCAGTTCCCCAGCTGGTGAGATAGCGGCCATTTTGATTTGGGTCGACATCACACATTCCATGTCGACGTCCAGGCTGCTCAGACTCTGCAGGGAGTCTGGGGAGGAAGAGGAGGAGGAAGAGGAGACAGGGAAAGCATTGCCATTTTGGTCGCCGGTGCGGAGGAGGGGGAGCCTCATTCCGGAGCCATTCATGCCCCCGACGGGGACGCGTTCCCCGGGCTGAGACACACTCATCTCTGGTCTCCGGGAGTGTGTGGGGAAAGCTGATGTCGCTAACTGCTAAAGACCTCAAAACAAGGTCAAACCACGGAGAACTCCATGCTTACAACTGTTTACCTATGTAGGCAGACGTCTACTGAGCAAGGTGTTTCATTGATTAAAGCTGACTCAGATCAGCGCAATACCAGTGATAAGTAGTCAGCCGTCCCTATAGGCCTAGGAGTCACTGAGAGGTAGATATTGAAGTGCACTTTCGGACATGTGAGGAAGTGAGGAGTGGTCCCATTCTAAGGCCCCTTCAACTGACCCTTTAGTTCAGTCACTGGAGTGGAGTCCATACTCTTCAGGGTTCCTCCTCTGCAAACCTCTGGAAAACACAACGACAAGGAAACACAGGCATCAATATCACAGTTATTATGTTGAAAATACTTTATTTGACAGTGTCTACGATATTAACATAACAGTATCATAAAACAAAGACCGAAAGACAGAGAACCATTGACAGAAAGACAGAGAACCAGAGACAGAAACCAGAGACAGAGAGACAGCGAAACAGAGACAGAGAGACAGAGAGACAGAGACAGAGAGACAGAGAACCAGAGACAGACAGAGAACCAGAGACAGAGAGACAGAAACAGAGACAGAGAGACAGAGAACAGCGAAACAGAGACAGAGAGACAGAGAACCAGAGACACAGAGACAGAAAGACAGAGAACCAGAGACAGAAAGACAGAGAACCAGAGACAGAAAGACAGAGAACCAGAGACAGAAAGACAGAGAACAGAGACAGAAAGACAGAGAACCAGAGACAGAAAGACAGAGAACCAGAGACAGAAAGACAGAGAACCAGAGACAGAAAGACAGAGAACCAGAGACAGAAAGACAGAGAACCAGAGACAGAGAGACAGCGAAACAGAGACAGAGAGACAGCGAAACAGAGACAGAGAGACAGCGAAACAGAGACAGAGAGACAGAAACCAGAGACAGAAAGACAGAGAACAGAGACAGAGAGACAGAAACAGAGACACAGAGACAGAGAGACAGAAAGACAGAAACAGAGACAGAGAAACAGACAGAGAGACAGAAAGACAGAGAAACAGAGAGAGACAGAAAGACAGAAACAGAGACAGAAACAGAGACAGAGAGACAGCGAAACAGAGACAGAGAGACAGCGAAACAGAGACAGAGAGACAGAGAACCAGAGACAGAAAGACAGAGAACCAGAGACAGAAAGACAGAGAACCAGAGACAGAAAGACAGAGAACCAGAGACAGAAAGACAGAAACAGAGACAGAAAGACAGAGACAGAAAGACAGAGAAGAGACAGAAAGACAGAAACAGAGACAGAGAGACAGAGAAACAGACAGAGAGACAGAAAGACAGAAACAGAGACAGAGAACCAGAGACAGAGACAGAAAGACAGAGAACCAGAGACAGAAAGACAGAGAAACCAGAGACAGAAAGACAGAAACCAGAGACAGAAAGACAGAGAACCAGAAAGACAGAGAGACAGAGAAACAGAGACACAGAGAAACAGACAGAAACAGACAGAAAGACAGAAACAGAGAACAGACAGACAGAAAGACAGACAGAGAAACAGACAGAAAGACAGAGAAACAGAGAAACAGACAGAAAGACAGAGAAACAGAAAGACAGAGAAACAGACACAGAAAGACAGAGAAACAGACACAGAAAGACAGAGAAACAGACAGAAAGACAGAAACAGAAAGACAGAGAAACAGACAGAAAGACAGAGAAACAGACAGAGAGACAGAGAAACAGAAAGACAGAGAAACAGACTGAAAGAAAGACAGAGAAACAGAGACAGAAAGACAGAGACAGCGAGACCTCTGCTGCCCTCTGTTGGTCAACCATAGGAAGTGATTAAACTGGATATTACACCACAAAAAAATGTTCCACAACACAAAACATTTCAACAAAAGCACACAATGTACCAACTTAACCTAATTAGTTATGATGTGGAAACTCATGTAATGCTTGAATCCCAAATTCAAAAACTTTTTATCTTGGAAGGATTTTCAAACAACTGATACCCTGCCGTTCATACAGTAGGTGGCATTACAATACGCAGACAACTGTCCTAGTTTCCACTAAAAGTCATTAATATGGCGTTAAGAATCTGTTGCCATTTAAACCAATGAGGTCAACCATCTTAGGGATGAAATATTGTCCTCTCAATGGAATTTCTGCTTTGATACTCATAACCACATCTGAAAATAATCATCCAGCCCTCAAAATAAGTTGAATCAGGTGAGTTTGTCTGAAGGACTACAACTAAAATAGCTCTGTTGAAGGACTTACACCTAAAAGGTGTAGTTTAGGGTACTGGAGGACTACACCTAAAAGGTGTGCCTGTTTACCTACTGGAGGACTACCCTAAAAGGTGTGCCGTTTAGGGCACTGGAGGACTACACCTAAAATAAGTGCCGTTTAGGGCACTGGAGGACTACACCTAAAAGGTGTGCCGTTTAGGGCACTGGAGGACTACACCTAAAAGGTGTGCCGTTTAGGGTACTGGAGGACTACACCTAAAAGGTGTGCCGTTTAGGGTACTGGAGGACTACACCTAAAAGGTGTGCCGTTTAGGGTACTGGAGGACTACACCTAAAAGGTGTGCCGTTTAGGGTACTGGAGGACTACACCTAAAAGGTGTGCCGTTTAGGGTACTGGAGGACTACACCTAAAAGGTGTGCCGTTTAGGGTACTGGAGGACTACACCTAAAAGGTGTGCCGTTTAGGGTACTGGAGGAGTACACCTAAAAGGTGTGCCGTTTAGGGTACTGGAGGACTACACCTAAAAGGTGTGCCGTTTAGGGTACTGGAGGACTACAACTAAAATGTGTGCCGTTTGGGGTACTGAGGACTACAACTAAAATGTGTGCCGTTTGGGGTACTGGAGGACTACACCTAAAAGGTGTGCCGTTTAGGGTACTGGAGGACTACACCTAAAAGGTGTGCCGTTTAGGGTACTGGAGGACTACACCTAAAAGGTGTGCCGTTTAGGGTACTGGAGGACTACAACTCAAATGTGTGCCGTTTAGGGTACTGGAGGACTACAACTCAAATGTGTGCCGTTTAGGGTACTGGAGGAGTACAACTCAAATGTGTGCCGTTTAGGGTACTGGAGGAGTACAACTCAAATGTGTGCCGTTTAGGGTACTGGAAGAGTACAACTCAAATGTGTGCCGTTTAGGGTACTGGAGGACTACAACTGAAATGTGTGCCGTTTAGGGTACTGGAGGACTACAACTAAAATGTGTGCCGTTTAGGGTACTGGAGGACTACAACTAAAATGTGTGCCGTTTAGGGTACTGAGGACTACAACTAAAATGTGTGCCGTTTGGGGTACTGGAGGACTGGAGTTGGGGAAAACTGCTATAGTGCCGTTTGGGACGAGCCAGAGGCCCACAACTCTACAGTACGAGGGTGAATGCAGACTGAACTAAGTGGAGAAACAGAAACGATCAGGGTGGCATTCATTAGGCACCAAACATCAGAAGGCAGACTGAAACATGGCAGGACGGCCTGAACTTGTCCAATAAGAAACACTTGTTGAATGAACACACCCCAGATCCTGTGCACATGATAACGATGAAGGGGAAAGTGTTCGCTTGCTGAGATACTGAAAACACCAGATGGAGTCACTTTGCTTTTTCCAAGTAAACAACAGATATGCAGCGGGTTCCTGAGAGGGAAAGATCCAGATAGAGAGAGAGAGAGAGATACAGAGAGAGAGAGAGATACACAGAGAGAGAGAAGAGAGACAGAGATACACAGAGAGAGAGAGAGAGAGAGAGAGACACAGAGAGAGAGGAGAGAGACAGAGATACACAGAGAGAGAGAAGAGAGAGAGAGACACACAGAGAGAGAGGAGACAGAGACACAGAGAGAGGAGAGAGAGAGACAGAGATACACAGAGAGAGAGAAGAGAGACAGAGAGACACAGAGAGAGAGAAGAGAGAGACACAGAGAGAGAGAGAGGGGAGAGAGAGAGACAGAGATACACAGAGAGAGGAGAGAGAGGGGAGAGACAGAGACACAGAGAGAGAAGAGAGAGGGGAGAGACAGAGACACAGAGAGAGAGAGAGAGAGAGAGAGGAGAGACAGAGACACAGAGAGAGAGGAGAGAGAGAGAGAGAGACACAGAGACACAGAGAGAGAGAGAGAGAGAGAGAGAGAGACAGAGACACAGAGAGAGAGAGAGAGAGAGACACAGAGAGAGAGACAGAGACAGACAGAGAGAGAGAGAGACAGAGACACACAGAGAGACAGAGACACACAGAGAGACAGAGACACAGAGAGACAGAGACACACAGAGAGACAGAGAGGAGAGACAGAGAGGAGAGACAGAGAGGAGAGACAGAGAGGAGAGACAGAGAGGGAGAGGAGAGACAGAGAGAGAGAGGAGAGAGAGAGAGAGAAAAAGAGAGAGCGAGAGAGCGAGAGGAACCTCCATTTACCTAGCAGTCCTCTGGGAACACGATGCGAGACCTTGGTCTAAACGAGGAACAACCTGCAGCTCCATATCCACAAACTAAGATAGATAGCTTGTGGTATACAGGCTCAAAGACTCCCACCTGCCTGTCAGTGTTTGTGTTAATCTGGGTCAGAGTGAGAAAGAGAGGGGCTATAATAAGGATCAGTTATATTTTCATATCCAGGACAGTGCTTCACCAATGAATGGCCCAGTGACAATAGAAAGCCCATAGTGAGAGTAACCGATAGTACTGCCTTACCTAGCGTGTTCTCAATAAAACTCTACACCTATTCACTCCAACAACAACCTACTGCACACTCAAAAATCATCAACCCAATACTTGTCAGGTTGCATGGTAAGTGATAAGTAGTTCTTAAAGCTGCAATATGTAAAACCTTTTGGGCGGCTAAATTCACATAGAAATGCCATTTATAGATCGGTCATTCACATCAAAGTCTAAGAAGCGGTAGACGTGTTCTATGTGCGCTGTCTATGCTTCCCGGATTTAAACGTAGTCTTTTACTTCTGTACACCAGCTTCAAAACAGCTGAAAATCCAATATTTTTGGTTATAGAAAATATATTTCACAGCGGTTTAGATGTTAAAGACTCTACATTACACTTCATTTAATTTGTCCATGAATTGAAATTAGGCACATTTTGGAATTTTAGCAACCAGGAAATGGAGGAGCGATTTCTGCATAGCGCATCTTTAACCGACTTGCCTGGATGAATATAGGTTGAATAAATAAGATTCAGGAAGCCATTCAAAAGCACAGTGATGGCATTAACCACTTCATTCAGCAGGCTAATAGGTTATTCTAAATGTCATCACTTTGATGTCATGCCATCACGGTTAATCTGATGTGTGGGACGCAGGTAGCAGTAAGTGAAGACTGCAGTCACTGCATTGTTATCCAGTCAGTGATCATGTCTAACCATGCATCCTCTTCCCTCTGCTGTTCTGAGTTGTGTTACTGATGTTGTGGGGACTCTTCCCTCTGCTGTTCTGAGTTGTATTACTGGTGCTGAGGGGACTCTTCCCTCTGCTGTTCTGAGTTGTATTACTGATGTTGTGGGGACTCTTCCCTCTGCTGTTCTGAGTTGTGTTACTGATGTTGTGGGGACTCTTCCCTCTGCTGTTCTGAGTTGTGTTACTGATGTTGTGGGGACTCTTCCCTCTGCTGTTCTGAGTTGTATTACTGGTGCTGTTCTGAGTTGTATTACTGGTTGTTCTGAGTTGTACTGGTGCTGTGGGGACTCTTCCCTCTGCTGTTCTGAGTTGTATTACTGGTGCTGTTCTGAGTTGTATGTTCTGAGTTGTATTACTGGTGCTGTTCTGAGTTGTATTACTGGTGCTGTGGGGACTCTTCCCTCTGCTGTTCTGAGTTGTATTACTGGTGCTGTTCTGAGTTGTATTACTGGTGCTGTGGGGACTCTTCCCTCTGCTGTTCTGAGTTGTATTACTGATGTTGTGGGGACTCTTCCCTCTGCTGTTCTGAGTTGTATTACTGATGTTGTGGGGACTCTTCCCTCTGTTCTGTTCTGAGTTGTATTACTGGTGCTGTTCTGAGTTGTATTACTGGTGCTGCTGTTCTGGTTGACTCTTCCTCTGCTGTTCTGAGTTGTATTACTGGTGCTGTGGGGACTCTTCCCTCTGCTGTTCTGAGTTGTATTACTGGTGCTGTGTTCTGGGACTCTTCCCTCTGCTGTTCTGAGTTGTATTACTGGTGCTGTGGGGACTCTTCCCTCTGCTGTTCTGAGTTGTATTACTGGTGCTGTGGGGACTCTTCCCTCTGCTGTTCTGAGTTGTATTACTGGTGTGTTGCTGTTCTGGTTGTACTCTTCCTTCCTCTGCTGTTCTGAGTTGTATTACTGGTGCTGTGGGGACTCTTCCCTCTGCTGTTCTGAGTTGTATTACTGGTGCTGTTCTGAGTTGTATTACTGGTGCTGTTCTGAGTTGGACTCTTCCCTCTGCTGTTCTGAGTTGTATTACTGGTGCTGTTCTGGGTTGTATTACTGACTCTTCCCTCTGCTGTTCTGAGTTGTATTACTGGTGCTGTGGGGACTCTTCCCTCTGCTGTTCTGAGTTGTATTACTGGTGCTGTTCTGAGTTGTATTACTGGTGCTGAGGGGACTCTTCCCTCTGCTGTTCTGAGTTGTATTACTGGTGCTGTGGGGACTCTTCCCTCTGCTGTTCTGAGTTGTATTACTGGTGCTGTTCTTCCCTCTGCTGTTGTATTACTGGTGCTGAGGGGACTCTTCCCTCTGCTGTTCTGAGTTGTATTACTGGTGCTGTGGGGACTCTTCCCTCTGCTGTTCTGAGTTGTATTACTGGTGCTGTGGGGACTCTTCCCTCTGCTGTTCTGAGTTGTATTACTGGTGCTGAGGGGACTCTTCCCTCTGCTGTTCTGAGTTGTATTACTGGTGCTGAGGGGACTCTTCCCTCTGCTGTTCTGAGTTGTATTACTGATGTTGTGGGGACTCTTCCCTCTGCTGTTCTGAGTTGTATTACTGGTGCTGTTCTGAGTTGTATTATTACTGATGCTGGTGCTGAGGGACTCTTCCCTCTGTGGGGACTCTTCCCTCTGCTGTTCTGAGTTGTATTACTGATGTTGTGGGGACTCTTCCCTCTGCTGTTCTGAGTTGTATTACTGGTGCTGTTTCCCTCTGCTGTTCTGTTTACTGATGCTGTGGGGACTCTTCCCTCTGCTGTTCTGAGTTGTATTACTGATGTTGTGGGGACTCTTCCCTCTGCTGTTCTGAGTTGTATTACTGGTTGACTCTTCCCTCTGCTGTTCTGAGTTGTATTACTGATGTTGTGGGGACTCTTCCCTCTGCTGTTCTGAGTTGTATTACTGGTGCTGTTCTGAGTTGTATTACTGGTGCTGTTCTGGTTGGACTCTTTCCCTCTGCTGTTCTGAGTTGTATTACTGATGTTGTGGGGACTCTTCCCTCTGCTGTTCTGAGTTGTATTACTGATGTTGTGGGGACTCTTCCCTCTGCTGTTCTGAGTTGTATTACTGGTGCTGTTCTGAGTTGTATTACTGGTGCTGTTCTGAGCTACTGGTGCTGTGGGGACTCTTCCCTCTGCTGTTCTGAGTTGTATTACTGGTGCTGTGGGGACTCTTCCCTCTGCTGTTCTGAGTTGTATTACTGATGCTGTTCTGACTCTTCCTCTGCTGTTCTGAGTTGTATTACTGAGTTGTATTACTGGTGCTGTTCTTCCCTCTGCTGTGTGTATTACTGAGTTGTATTACTGATGCTGTGGGGACTCTTCCCTCTGCTGTTCTGAGTTGTATTACTGATGCTGTGGGGACTCTTCCCTCTGCTGTTCTGAGTTGTATTACTGATGTTGTGGGGACTCTTCCCTCTGCTGTTCTGAGTTGTATTACTGATGCTGTGGGGACTCTTCCCTCTGCTGTTCTGAGTTGTATTACTGATGTGCTGTTCTGAGTTGTATTACTGGTGCTGTTCTGAGTTGTATTACTGATGTCTTCCCTCTGCTGTTCTGAGTTGTATTACTGATGTTGTGGGGACTCTTCCCTCTGCTGTTCTGAGTTGTATTACTGGTGCTGTTCTGAGTTGGACTTTCCCTCTGCTGTTCTGAGTTGTATTACTGGTGCTGTGGGGACTCTTCCCTCTGCTGTTCTGAGTTGTATTACTGGTGCTGTGGGGACTCTTCCCTCTGCTTTCTGAGTTGTATTACTGGTGCTGTTCTGAGTGTTCTGAGTTGTATTACTGGTGCTGTGGGGACTCTTCCCTCTGCTGTTCTGAGTTGTATTACTGGTGCTGTGGGGACTCTTCCCTCTGCTGTTCTGAGTTGTATTACTGGTGCTGTGGGGACTCTTCCCTCTGCTGTTCTGAGTTGTATTACTGGTGCTGTGGGGACTCTTCCCTCTGCTGTTCTGAGTTGTATTACTGGTGCTGTTCTGAGTTGTATTACTGGTGCTGTGGGGACTCTTCCCTCTGCTGTTCTGAGTTGTATTACTGGTGCTGTGGGGACTCTTCCCTCTGCTGTTCTGAGTTGTATTACTGGTGCTGTGGGGACTCTTCTGCTGTTCTGAGTTGTATTACTGGTGCTGTGGGGACTCTTCCCTCTGCTGTTCTGAGTTGTATTACTGGTGCTGTGGGGACTCTTCCCTCTGCTGTTCTGAGTTGTATTACTGGTGCTGTGGGGACTCTTCCCTCTGCTGTTCTGAGTTGTATTACTGGTGCTGTTCTGAGTTGTATTACTGGTGCTGAGGGGACTCTTCCCTCTGCTGTTCTGAGTTGTATTACTGGTGCTGTGGGGACTCTTCCCTCTGCTGTTCTGAGTTGTATTACTGGTGCTGTTCTGGACTCTTCCCTCTGCTGTTCTGAGTTGTATTACTGGTGCTGTTCTGAGTTGTATTACTGGTGCTGAGGGGACTCTTCCCTCTGCTGTTCTGAGTTGTATTACTGATGCTGAGGGGACTCTTCCCTCTGCTGTTCTGAGTTGTATTACTGATGTTGTGGGGACTCTTCCCTCTGCTGTTCTGAGTTGTATTACTGATGTTGTGGGGACTCTTCCCTCTGCTGTTCTGAGTTGTATTACTGATGTTGTGGGGACTCTTCCCTCTGCTGTTCTGAGTTGTGCTGTCTTCCCTCTGCTGTTCTGAGTTGTATTACTGATGTTGTGGGGACTCTTCCCTCTGCTGTTCTGAGTTGTATTACTGATGCTGAGGGGACTCTTCCCTCTGCTGTTCTGAGTTGTATTACTGATGCTGAGGGGATTCTTCCCTCTGCTGTTCTGAGTTGTATTACTGATGCTGTGGGGACTCTTCCCTCTGCTGTTCTGAGTTGTATTACTGATGTTGTGGGGACTCTTCCCTCTGCTGTTCTGAGTTGTATTACTGATGTTGTGGGGACTCTTCCCTCTGCTGTTCTGAGTTGTATTACTGATGTTGTGGGGACTCTTCCCTCTGCTGTTCTGAGTTGTATTACTGGTGCTGTTCTGAGTTGTATTACTGGTGCTGTTCTGAGTTGTATTACTGGTGCTGTGGGGACTCTTCCCTCTGCTGTTCTGAGTTGTATTACTGGTGCTGTTCTGAGTTGTATTACTGGTGCTGTTCTGAGTTGTATTACTGGTGCTGTTCTGAGTTGTATTACTGGTGCTGTGGGGACTCTTCCCTCTGCTGTTCTGAGTTGTATTACTGGTGCTGTTCTGAGTTGTATTACTGGTGCTGTGGGGACTCTTCCCTCTGCTGTTCTGAGTTGTATTACTGATGTTGTGGGGACTCTTCCCTCTGCTGTTCTGAGTTGTATTACTGATGTTGTGGGGACTCTTCCCTCTGCTGTTCTGAGTTGTATTACTGGTGCTGTTCTGAGTTGTATTACTGGTGCTGTGGGGACTCTTCCCTCTGCTGTTCTGAGTTGTATTACTGGTGCTGTGGGGACTCTTCCCTCTGCTGTTCTGAGTTGTATTACTGGTGCTGTGGGGACTCTTCCCTCTGCTGTTCTGAGTTGTATTACTGGTGCTGTGGGGACTCTTCCCTCTGCTGTTCTGAGTTGTATTACTGGTGCTGTGGGGACTCTTCCCTCTGCTGTTCTGAGTTGTATTACTGGTGCTGTTCTGAGTTGTATTACTGGTGCTGAGGGGACTCTTCCCTCTGCTGTTCTGAGTTGTATTACTGGTGCTGTGGGGACTCTTCCCTCTGCTGTTCTGAGTTGTATTACTGGTGCTGTGGGGACTCTTCCCTCTGCTGTTCTGAGTTGTATTACTGGTGCTGTGGGGACTCTTCCCTCTGCTGTTCTGAGTTGTATTACTGGTGCTGTGGGGACTCTTCCCTCTGCTGTTCTGAGTTGTATTACTGGTGCTGTGGGGATGTGGTGCTGTTCTGGGACTCTTCCCTCTGCTGTTCTGAGTTGTATTACTGGTGCTGTGGGGACTCTTCCCTCTGCTGTTCTGAGTTGTATTACTGATGTTGTGGGGACTCTTCCCTCTGCTGTTCTGAGTTGTATTACTGATGTTGTTCTGAGTTGTACTCTTCCCTCTGCTGTTCTGAGTTGTATTACTGATGTTGTGGGGACTCTTCCCTCTGCTGTTCTGAGTTGTATTACTGGTGCTGTTCTGAGTTGTATTACTGGTGCTGTTCTGAGTTGTATTACTGGTGCTGTGGGGACTCTTCCCTCTGCTGTTCTGAGTTGTATTACTGGTGCTGTTCTGAGGACTCTTCCCTCTGCTGTTCTGAGTTGTATTACTGATGTGTGGGGACTCTTCCCTCTGCTGTTCTGAGTTGTATTACTGGTGCTGTGGGGACTCTTCCCTCTGCTGTTCTGAGTTGTATTACTGATGTTGTGGGGACTCTTCCCTCTGCTGTTCTGAGTTGTATTACTGATGTTGTGGGGACTCTTCCCTCTGCTGTTCTGAGTTGTATTACTGATGTTGTGGGGACTCTTCCCTCTGCTGTTCTGAGTTGTATTACTGGTGCTGTGTTCTGGGTTGACTCTTCCTTCCCTCTGCTGTTCTGAGTTGTATTACTGATGTTGTGGGGACTCCCTTCCTGAGTTGTATTACTGATGTTGTGGGGACTCTGCTGTTCTGAGTTGTATTACTGGTGCTGTTCTGAGTTGTATTACTGGTGCTGTTCTTCCCTCTGCTGTTCTGTATTACTGGTTGTGGGGACTCTTCCCTCTGCTGTTCTGAGTTGTATTACTGGTGCTGTTTCTGAGTTGTATTACTGGTGCTGTTCAGGGGACTCTTCCCTCTGCTGTTCTGAGTTGTATTACTGGTGCTGTGGGGACTCTTCCCTCTGCTGTTCTGAGTTGTATTACTGGTGCTGTTCTGAGTTGTATTACTGGTGCTGATGCTGGGACTCTTCCCTCTGCTGTTCTGAGTTGTATTACTGATGTTGTGGGGACTCTTCCCTCTGCTGTTCTGAGTTGTATTACTGGTGCTGTTCTGATGTTTACTGGGGACTCTTCCCTCTGCTGTTCTGAGTTGTATTACTGGTGCTGTTCTGAGTTGTATTACTGGTGCTGTGGGGACTCTTCCCTCTGCTGTTCTGAGTTGTATTACTGGTGCTGTGGGGACTCTTCCCTCTGCTGTTCTGAGTTGTATTACTGGTGCTGTGGGGACTCTTCCCTCTGCTGTTCTGAGTTGTATTACTGGTGCTGTGGGGACTCTTCCCTCTGCTGTTCTGAGTTGTATTACTGGTGCTGAGGGGACTCTTCCCTCTGCTGTTCTGAGTTGTATTACTGGTGCTGTTTCCTCTGCTGTTCTGAGTTGTATTACTGGTGCTGGGGGACTCTTCCCTCTGCTGTTCTGAGTTGTATTACTGGTGCTGTTCTTCCCTCTGTTCTGAGTTGTATTACTGGTGCTGTGGGGACTCTTCCCTCTGCTGTTCTGAGTTGTATTACTGGTGCTGTGGGGACTCTTCCCTCTGCTGTTCTGAGTTGTATTACTGGTGCTGTGGGGACTTGTATGCTGGTGCTGAGGGACTCTTCCTCTGCTGTTCTGAGTTGTATTACTGGTGCTGTGGGGACTCTTCCCTCTGCTGTTCTGAGTTGTATTACTGGTGCTGTGGGGACTCTTCCCTCTGCTGTTCTGAGTTGTATTACTGGTGCTGAGGGGACTCTTCCCTCTGCTGTTCTGAGTTGTATTACTGGTGCTGAGGGGACTCTTCCCTCTGCTGTTCTGAGTTGTATTACTGGTGCTGTGGGGACTCTTCCCTCTGCTGTTCTGAGTTGTATTACTGGTGCTGTTCTGAGTTGTATTACTGGTGCTGAGGGGACTCTTCCCTCTGCTGTTCTGAGTTGTATTACTGGTGCTGTGGGGACTCTTCCCTCTGCTGTTCTGAGTTGTATTACTGGTGCTGTGGGGACTCTTCCCTCTGCTGTTCTGAGTTGTATTACTGGTGCTGAGGGGACTCTTCCCTCTGCTGTTCTGAGTTGTATTACTGGTGCTGTTCTGAGTTGTATTACTGGTGCTGAGGGGACTCTTCCCTCTGCTGTTCTGAGTTGTATTACTGATGTTGTGGGGACTCTTCCCTCTGCTGTTCTGAGTTGTATTACTGGTGCTGTTCTGAGTTGTATTACTGATGCTGTGGGGACTCTTCCCTCTGCTGTTCTGAGTTGTATTACTGATGTTTTGGGGACTCTTCCCTCTGCTGTTCTGAGTTGTATTACTGGTGCTGTTCTGAGTTGTATTACTGATGCTGTGGGGACTCTTCCCTCTGCTGTTCTGAGTTGTATTACTGATGTTGTGGGGACTCTTCCCTCTGCTGTTCTGAGTTGTATTACTGTTGTACTTTCCCTCTGCTGTTCTGAGTTGTATTACTGGTGCTGGGGGACTCTTCCCTCTGCTGTTCTGAGTTGTATTACTGGTGCTGAGGGACTCTTCCCTCTGCTGTTCTGAGTTGTATTACTGATGTTGTGGGGACTCTTCCCTCTGCTGTTCTGAGTTGTATTACTGATGTTGTGGGGACTCTTCCCTCTGCTGTTCTGAGTTGTATTACTGGTGCTGTTCTGAGTTGTATTACTGATGCTGTGGGGACTCTTCCCTCTGCTGTTCTGAGTTGTATTACTGATGTTTTGGGGACTCTTCCCTCTGCTGTTCTGAGTTGTATTACTGGTGCTGTTCTGAGTTGTATTACTGGTGCTGTGGGGACTCTTCCCTCTGCTGTTCTGAGTTGTATTACTGATGTTGTGGGGACTCTTCCCTCTGCTGTTCTGAGTTGTATTACTGATGTTGTGGGGACTCTTCCCTCTGCTGTTCTGAGTTGTATTACTGGTGCTGAGGGGACTCTTCCCTCTGCTGTTCTGAGTTGTATTACTGGTGCTGAGGGGACTCTTCCCTCTGCTGTTCTGAGTTGTATTACTGATGTTGTGGGGACTCTTCCCTCTGCTGTTCTGAGTTGTATTACTGGTGCTGTTCTGAGTTGTATTACTGATGCTGTGGGGACTCTTCCCTCTGCTGTTCTGAGTTGTATTACTGATGTTTTGGGGACTCTTCCCTCTGCTGTTCTGAGTTGTATTACTGGTGCTGTTCTGAGTTGTATTACTGGTGCTGTGGGGACTCTTCCCTCTGCTGTTCTGAGTTGTATTACTGATGTTGTGGGGACTCTTCCCTCTGCTGTTCTGAGTTGTATTACTGGTGCTGTGGGACTCTTCCTCTGCTGTTCTGAGTTGTATTACTGGTGCTGTTCTGAGTTGTATTACTGGGACTCTTCCCTCTGCTGTTCTGAGTTGTATTACTGGTGCTGTGGGGACTCTTCCCTCTGCTGTTCTGAGTTGTATTACTGGTGCTGTGGGGACTCTTCCCTCTGCTGTTCTGAGTTGTATTACTGGTGCTGTGGGGACTCTTCCCTCTGCTGTTCTGAGTTGTATTACTGGTGCTGTGGGACTCTTCCCTCTGCTGTTCTGAGTTGTATTACTGGTGCTGTGGGGACTCTTCCCTCTGCTGTTCTGAGTTGTATTACTGGTGCTGTTCTGAGTTGTATTACTGGTGCTGAGGGGACTCTTCCCTCTGCTGTTCTGAGTTGTATTACTGGTGCTGTGGGGACTCTTCCCTCTGCTGTTCTGAGTTGTATTACTGGTGCTGTGGGGACTCTTCCCTCTGCTGTTCTGAGTTGTATTACTGGTGCTGTTCTGAGTTGTATTACTGGTGCTGAGGGACTCTTCCCTCTGCTGTTCTGAGTTGTATTACTGGTGCTGTGGGGACTCTTCCCTCTGCTGTTCTGAGTTGTATTACTGGTGCTGTGGGGACTCTTCCCTCTGCTGTTCTGAGTTGTATTACTGGTGCTGTTCTGAGGGGCTGTTCTGACTCTTCCCTCTGCTGTTCTGAGTTGTATTACTGGTGCTGTGGGGACTCTTCCCTCTGCTGTTCTGAGTTGTATTACTGGTGCTGTGGGGACTCTTCCCTCTGCTGTTCTGAGTTGTATTACTGTGCTGTTCCTCTGCTGTTCTGAGTTGTATTACTGGTGCTGTGGGGGACTCTTCCCTCTGCTGTTCTGAGTTGTATTACTGGTGTTGTGGGGACTCTTCCCTCTCTGCTGTTCTGAGTTGTATTACTGGTGCTGTTCTGGGGACTCTTCCCTCTGCTGTTCTGAGTTGTATTACTGATGTTGTGGGGACTCTTCCCTCTGCTGTTCTGAGTTGTATTACTGGTGCTGTTCTGAGTTGTATTACTGGTTGTGGGGACTCTTCCCTCTGTTCTGTTCTGAGTTGTATTACTGATGTTGTTGTATTACTGATGACTCTTCCTCTGCTGTTCTGAGTTGTATTACTGATGTTGTGGGGACTCTTCCCTCTGCTGTTCTGAGTTGTGTTCTGATTGTATTACTGGTGCTGTTCTGAGTTGTATTACTGGTGCTGTGGGGACTCTTCCCTCTGCTGTTCTGAGTTGTATTACTGATGTTGTGGGGACTCTTCCCTCTGCTGTTCTGAGTTGTATTACTGGTGCTGTTCTGAGTTGTATTACTGGTGCTGTTCTGAGTTGTATTACTGATGCTGTGGGGACTCTTCCCTCTGCTGTTCTGAGTTGTATTACTGATGTTGTGGGGACTCTTCCCTCTGCTGTTCTGAGTTGTATTATTACTGATGCTGTGGGGACTCTTCCTCTGCTGTTCTGAGTTGTATTACTGATGTTGCTCTTCCCTCTGCTGTTCTGGTTGTACTCTTCCACTCTGCTGTTCTGAGTTGTATTACTGGTGCTGTGGGGACTCTTCCCTCTGCTGTTCTGAGTTGTATTACTGGTGCTTCCCTCTGTGTTCTGAGTTGAATTACTGGTGCTGTGGGGACTCTTCCTCTGCTGTTCTGAGTTGTATTACTGATGTTGTGGGACTCTTCCCTCTGCTGTTCTGAGTTGGTGCTGTTCTGAGTTGTATTACTGTTGCTGTCTCTTCCCTCTGCTGTTCTGAGTTGTATTACTGATGTTGTGGGGACTCTTCCCTCTGCTGTTCTGAGTTGTATTACTGGTGCTGTTCTGAGTTGTATTACTGGTGCTGTTCTGAGTTGTATTACTGGTGCTGTGGGGACTCTTCCCTCTGCTGTTCTGAGTTGTATTACTGGTGCTGTGGGGACTCTTCCCTCTGCTGTTCT